>NC_134473.1:55613438-55700938 GCF_964194025.1 Convolutriloba macropyga
CTCTAAATTTATCAAAAATTAAAAATTAAGCGGTTGAAGTAAACGAAAAACTCACGTGTCCCCCATTTGCACTCGAGTTCACAGAGCTGTTGTTGAGTACCTCGGACATAGATAAAGTAGATAAAGGCTGAGACCCAAACTGAGGGGGCCTGTTTTCGTCGCTGGTTGATGGCTCATGAAATGAAGATACTTTGTGGGCCATGGCTTTGCCGATATAAAGACTTGCACACAATCTGAAATTGTGAAGTACTTATTTTTTTGTTTTAGGGTCGGAACATTATGTTTTAGGGTCGGAACATTTAGTTTTGGGGTCGGAACATTATGTGCGAAACGCACATTGCCGAGCCCTTCTTGTTTGCCATCAGCGTCTATTTAAATATGCTTGGCTTGTTTCATTTCTCGGAACCAGCTATACCACCGACGCTTTCGGAACATTATGTGCGAACGCACATTGCCGAGCCTTCTTGTTTGCCCTAACTATGATCACAGGTCAGCAAAAAAGGCATAAGCTCAAATTGCCTATAAGCTCAAATTGTTGTAGTAATAACCTAATTACTGTTTTCGGTTATTAGAATTGAATTATGCAGAAAGTGATCAAACACAAAAGTTATTCATAGGGGACAATCACTGAATTGACTACATCGATACATTCGGAGGATCATACCTAGTGCCATAGTATCTCAGTACTGAAACATTGTATTCCATTTACCCCCCCCCACCGTTCTCATAATTATCTGTACTATCCTACTCTCATGCGAACCTTATTGTTAACATTTCGCGAAGGTTAACTTCTTTGGATGGCTATTCAGTCACAGGTGGCGATGTCCGGACTTCGTTTCAGCGGAAGATAGGCTTCGTTGGATGGCTATTCAGCCGCAGGTGGGCGTATTTGGACCCTCTTTCAGCCACAGGTTTGGTTCGTTGGACCGTTATTCGGGCGCAGGCGATGTATTTGGACATCCTTTCGTTATTCGGAAGCGTTATTCAGTCACCTCCCCCCCCCCGTAAATACATCCGGCGGGGGGGGGGGGTGGCGAACTCCGACCCCCCCCGGCAATACGTCCGGCGGCGCCCCCCGGCAATACGTCCGGCGGCCCCCCCCCGGCAATACGTCCGGCGGCGCCCCCCCCCGGCAATACGTCCGGCGGCGCCCCCCCGGCAATACATCCCGGCGGCGCCCCCCCCGGCAATACGTCCGGCGGCGCCCCCCCGGCAATACGTCCGGCGGCGCCCCCCCCCCCGGCAATACGTCCCGGCGTCCTCCCCCCCCCCCCCCGGCAATACGTCCGGCAGCGCCCCCCCCGGCAATACGTCCGGCGGCGCCCCCCCCGGCAATACGTCCGGCTAAGTATATACCCGGACCCTATTCCCATGGTATTTCACTACAGAAACATTGCATTCCAGTTGTATATCGTCGGCCCAGTACTGTATCTATTTTCGTTATGCTGAAAACTATAATACATACAAATAACCATTACAATCTGAAATAAAAACCATAAAACCTAAAAAACGGCAGGTCCAGACACTCGGCGTTGCGTGTATTTACTGGTTTTGGCGGGTGTTTTTTGTAATGATAAAACGTTATTTTCAATGTTTTAAGATAGTAATCCCATCGTCATGCTCAAAATGGGCATCGCCCAAAATTTCAAATTTTTTTTGAAATTTTCAAATTTTATTATGATTTTGCCATGAACATCATGGGAATCAAAACCAAGAAAGCACAGTCTATATTCAGAAAAAAAAGTATCTATGGGACTTAGCACATCATGAGTGGCAAAATACTCTTAAGATACACTGATACAGTACTGGGCCGACGATATACAATTGGAATACAATGTTTCAGTACTGAGATACTATGGCACTAGGGTCCGGGTTAACGCATTCAGCAGCTCAAAGACGTGGAGTTTTTGACAGTGGTAAATCTTTTTTCACTAATAAAGTAGCTTTAACCAATTGATTGCTTTTGGTCGTTCATACGACCAAAGGCAATCTTTTTGTTGTCGATCCATACGCTCAGACCCCGTATTGTATCACCGGCTGCTTATAACTTTTAAAAACTCGCACAACATTTACCTCATATTAGTATTTTTGTGCCAAAACAGTAACCTGGGGTCCATTTTTTTCTCATTATTTTGCATTTCAGAAAATACACACAGTGTGCAAAAAATATGGAAAACTGTATTGGCGTGAGACGTAACCAAACGGTTACAAATTTCTAAAAAATTTGCCATCCGACAATTGAGGTCTTTTGCAGGGGTCTCAATATCACATCAATGTACAGCTCAAGACTGGGACAGCTTACCAGAGCAAATTTTAATTACAGAAAATTAATAATTTTGAATTTCTCATTTTCCTCTCAAAAAATTTAGTCTAAATAATTAATCTTCTAAGACAATTAATCAACAGGAAAGTAGTTTTCAGTTGTGACTGAGTAATTATAATATCTGATGTTCTCATTCTTCAAACGTTGATTTTAACCCATTTGGAGTTGATAATACGGGAAATAAGTTTTTTTAAAATTTTGCTGATGATTTTGCAGAATTTTGGTTGCATTTTCTCCAACTTAGTAAGCTTTTTTAATGCTGTGTGAGATCTTGTTAAGCTCATTTTTTTTGCAGTTGTCATTAGCGTCGCCTGAGCGAAACAGTACGAAATGCTCTCTGTGATACTTTTGATCAAAATCTTCTTTTCGTCATCTGGTCTCTGGGCTATCCAAAGTATCCTCCACTAAATAACGAAAAGCTGTTTATGAGTGGAATTCTAATTGAAAAATTGATGTTATAGTTTTCAAACCCGCACAATTATTATTAAACTTTTTATGTATATTTATGATGTGTTTTGCAGCCTTGTTGGAAACAAAGAGTGAACAGAAGGTGGTGAATGTGACAAACAGAGACCTGCAGACTCCACTGCACAGAGCTGTCATGTTCAACAGAGTACACTGTGCAGAATTCCTACTTGAGAAGTTAGTCCCAACCCAAACTGAGGTTTTCAAAATTTTGCTCTTCTATCATGCCATTCTCATAGTCGACTTATGAAAACACAATCTTCAACCAATATTTGACCATCCTCAACCTCCCCAACTTATGAAAAGACTGTACTCAACCGATATCTGTTAGGACAAAATTTGTTTGGCTCGATAAAAACTGTGCCCTTGACCATGGCTAGATCAAAAATTCTGTTTCGAGTTTCGTCTGCAGAAGACTAGAAGACTGGTGACAGTTGAACTAAACAGAAGAACAGTCAAAATTTTAAAACTTTTAAACATATTATTTTCAAACCTCAGCTCTAGTAGTATTTTCTAATTGCCTATTCAATATATTTTCTAATTGCCTATTATATGCATACGTAATAACTCAAATGCATACATAATATTTAAACATATAAAAAGGGGGTGCCTAGTTTACTGGGGGGGGGGGGGGGCTAGCGGAACGGAAATGATCCGATAAATGGAGAAATGATCTTAAGCAGTTAACAGACCGCAAAAATGTGATGGCTGCTAATGTTTTTCGTAGCTTAAACCAGTTGATAGAGTCAGGGTTCGCATAGAACTCCATTTTTGTTCCCGCTGTTTTTGGAAAAATTCGTTTGCAACTGAAATTAGCAACATATCTCATTAAATAATAAATATTGTGGTTCAAAACTCTCAAGAAAGAATTAACTGCTTTGTTTCAATTGCCTTACTTCAAAATTCTGTAAATAAGACATTAATTTGAAAATCAGACAAGGAGGCTCCGTAATGTGCGTTTGCATCAAGTTCCGACCCCGCTCATCCATATTTTTGGCATATAAATCCACCAAATAAGAAGAGATAGAAAACAACAAAAATTTAAGTATTTTTCAAAAAAAGTGTGTGAAGTAAGCTCGCCTTAAACGCAAATAACTCAGTGGAGCAAAAAGCAGCATTCAATTGTTGAGATCAGCCATTGATAAGAAATCAAGTCAAGACGAACAAAAAAATCAAACAACAATAACAACAAACATTAATTACATCAAAAACTTCTTGTCCAATTTAAAAAAAATTACAGAAGCTTAAAATGGCTTCAGATAAAACTGAAACTAAAAAAAATAAGTTGTGCTTCACGAGAAATAATATGGGACCATATGGGACAAAAAAGAACAAAAAAACAGGAAAGAAAAAAAAAATTGCTTATAAATCTAAAACAATTGTTTTAAAGTAAGGAAAACATTAGATGGCAATTGAAAACATCCAATATGTTTATATGTTTATGCTTACATATTCTTCTATAGCAGGGCCCTAAGACCTGTCAGTAATCATTTTTTTTCGGTTTTAAAAAGAATAACAAACAGAGAAAACAAAAAAATTCAACTGAAACTTGCAAGAAACGAGATTGAAGCCATAATAAAGTCATATTTTGCTTCTCATAATATGTTCAATTGAACCTTTCGCAAACGCCAAAATGTGATATAGCGGGGTTTCATTAACGAGAATAGGTAACAAGTAGAACAGAAAAAGAGAAAGAGCAAAATTAATTTACACGTTTGTCTTTTTTCGAGAAAAATTATTTTCAAACTCATGAAAAACCAGTAGCTACAAAATGGTTTAATTAGATAAGTTTGTATATTCGTCTCCCTTATAACCTCTATTTTTTTAGAATATGTCCTACGTCTACAAAAGGAACGTTAATTAGAGACAAAAATCAAAAATTATTTTACTTTTTTTGCGAAAAACCCCTGTCGAAGCCACTAAATTCATAACGAGTTCTTGAAAAAAAACATTAGATGTTGTACTCTTGCACTTAATTTTGGCTGCATTTTTTAATTTTGGACTGGTAATTAACGAGACTAGGTATCACATAGAGAAAAAAAGAACAATAAACAGCAAAGATAAAAAAAATTGGCTTATATTTTTTAAAAACAATTAGTTAAAAAAAACCATTAGATCGCCATGGGAAATATCCAAATTTTTAAAGATCACATACGCCTCTATAGGTGGGCCTTAAAACCTGTCTTTATTAGTTTTTGGTTACAAAAAAAAACAACAACAAGAGACAACAAAAAAAACTCAATTATAATTTGCGTGAAAACGCTGTCGAAGGCGTAAAGTCATATTTGATACTTCAAAATATGTTCAATTGAGCATTCCTCGATTGCCAAGAATGTGGTATAGACTTTCCCATTAATGGGAAGAGCTAAAAAAGATGGAAAGGAAAAAGGGCAAAATTAATTGAAACTTTATTTTTCGAAAACGGTTGTTTTCCAAGTCATTAAAGCCATTAGCTACAAATTGAAAAAAATTAAAAATATTCAACTATTCGTCCAAAGGAAGCTCTTGAGACCTGTAAAAATTCGAATTATGTCTTGCTTCTACAAAAAAACTTTTAAACTAGACAGAAATGAAAAATTAGTTTACATTTTTTGCGGAAAAACCCGTGTCGAAGCCAGTAAATTCGTAAGGAATTTTTTAAAATAGATTAGATTTTGTAACCGGCACCTTCCCTCGACAACAATAATGTAATATGTGACCTGTAATTAAGGAGACTAGAAAACAAATAGACAAAAAGAACAAAATGCGAATTTAAACAACGTTAAAAAGAGTTTTTTATTATTGAAAACAATTGTTTTCAAGGTCATGAAAGCCATCAGCAACATATTCAAATCAGAATAAAGTCTCATTTATTTCCTCAGAAAAATGCCAATGAGAATGGTCGCTGTCAAGGTAATTTCATTCTACTTAAAGGACGAATTAAAAGCGACAATTAAAGACAATTGTAAAAAAAATCAATTAAGTTCTTCGATAAAGGGATGTCGAAGCCGTTGAAATCATAATCTATGCCTTTCAAGATTCTTATATGTCCAATTCTACCTTATTTCGATCGCCAATTTTATAATTTGTTACGTGTCAATATTGTCATAATGTGACATAACGAGAAAAAAAGTGAAAAAGGGGCCAAGAACTAAAAGCCAAAAAAATTGTGCTATCTAGTAGTATCAAAGTCAAAAAACCATAAATTAACGCGTGACATCGCAAAAAAGGATTTAAGTTTAATTAAATAGAAAGCAGAGGAAGGCAACCATAACTTAACAGCCTGTTAAAACCATAACTTAACAAGCAAATTTGGATTAAAGCATAAATTTTAGTTTTGTCAAAAGAAGAAGCATTCTTTCTTTGCTGACTCAAAGCTAAAATTTAAGAGAAAAATAGTGGCAAATTTCAATAAAGCTTTGTTTAATTGAAATCAAACATTTTTTAAAGTCAAAACAGCCATAATATTTTCAGTAAAAAAAGAGTTACATTAAATTGAAACTGTTTAGGAAGCCATTTGGATCTATCAACACCGAGCTGTGATGTGAACTGCAGTTCTTTAATTAAAATAATGAAACTCAATAATTTTTTTTAAAAATGACCGACTTATTACAATCCGAATTAATTTTTCAATTGTAACAGCCCAAGATTGGACCAAAACCGGCTCCGCTATTGCTGTTTGTCCATTTAGAACAATAAGTTGTTTCAAATGCTTTAGATCTTTAAAATTTGTTGGTTAAAAGATTAAAAATGAATTCTGCGTTTCTGATGATCATAGAGCAAAAAGTTAATAAAGAGCAATCGAAGAGCAAGTTAGCAAAAACGACAAAAAGTTGATTCTAGGCTACTCTCAATGGAAGTGGAAGTAAAACTAACTCCTTTTGTAGTTTACAGAGATTGTGTTTGATTTTTTGTGTGTGTGTATTTCCGGCAAGTTTAATCAAAATGGACTAAAGAAGCTTTTTTTTGAACAATTTTTGTTGGAAAAGGTTGAATTTTGAAATATTTAGCCAAAATTTTAGCCAAAAATATTAAATCAAAATAGTCAACAATACTTTTTTGGTCTCTAAAAGTGATTTCAATAGTACTATTGTTAACTTTTTTAACATTTTTCTTGCAAAATTGAGGGTATTTTAGGCGAAATATCGGAGAATGTGAATAAAAACAACGGAAATTCACCTATTATTTACAAAACTTCAAACCACGATGACTCCCTGTAAAATACGTAATTCATAAAAAATCTTTTTAATTACGTATTCTACGCTGAACGGGTTTTATAATGATACCACTCACAACTCTGTACGATGAATATATCGATCGGTCAAAATTGTCTGAACAAAATAAATTCATTTGAGTATATAGTTCCTCCCCCCTCAAGAGAGGTCGGAACAATTAGTTCCTTTAAATTTCCCCCCAATTTGTGTAAGTTCTGTTTGATGTTTGATCTGACTTGATTGTGCTTGATTCTGCTTGATATTTCACATAAGAATAAAAATGATACATTTTCTAAATTTTTCCATGATACTGGAGAAGGTAAAAATGAAATGTTGATCAGCATTTGATTCTCAAGCTATGTTTATCTGGATCAACATTCTGCTTTAGAGTTTGTAAGTGCGCCATGACTAGTAAGGTAAGCTAATAACTCATTCACTCATATACTAAGACAACAAAATAGATAACATAGAATAATAATTTTTAATCACATCCGTGTTGCGCTCAACTTTAGTAATTTAGATTTATGTTCTAAAAGTTTTGTGAGAATTTTGAAATATGCAAACGAATGTGACTGAATTTCAGGCCTACAATTTTTTCTGTGCAGAGATCTTTTTGCCATAACTTTTATCAAATTTTAATTTTAGAAAGTTTAGCGAATTTTCTAAAGTTTTACCTCTGTTTATTTATCTTACCCACCTTTGAATCTAACTTGTTGCTTTTAGTAGCTTTGCATGGTACCCAAGTTAAACTATAATTGCATAAGAAAAATTTCAAACCGCATTTCTCTAATAATAGTTCTGGAAACATTGTGTTATCGCGCTGCTCAGCTGAACAGAATATCTCTAGCAGAAAAATCTCAATTGAACGAATTTTTACGCAAGCCAGCTTTGTTTTTTCAAGAGTTTTTAAATTAATTTTATTTTGTATAATTTACAGCGTACCGGAAACTCAATTTTGTATATAGATACCAACAAGGAGGCTCGGTAAAGTGCGTACGCACGTAATGTTCCGAACCCGCTCATCCACATTCTTGACTTATTTTGCTTGCTACCAAATGATGAAGAGATAGAAAACTTAAACATACAAAATGTTCAATAAACAACCAACGAAATTGGAGCGTTCAATAAACAACAAAGATTTTTTACGACCAAAACCTGATGTCTATAATAAAAAACATAATAAAGTCAAATTCGCATCAGTTAAAAACCAAAACAAAACAATTTAACCTATATTTCAGTTAAAAAAATATGGGACATGTCTTCAATGCGACTGGTTAACAGGTCGGAAAAAAGCACAAGTAGGTGCGAAGTTCAAAAATAATTTTTCGTTTTTGAAAACAAAAAACAATTAATTTTACAGTTCTAATGTCATTATATATCAACTAAAATCCCTAAATTATTCATTTGTATATACATACGAAGCAATTGAGACATGTCATTATTTTTTGTTCGATTACAAAAATTTTCAAAATCAATAGGATCAACAATTATTGCTAAAATTTCAAAGGAAACCAAAAATCCTTTCGAATGTACAAAAATAAAAAATCTAACAATTTTTGACGTCTCCTAGTAACAGTAGTAACAAAGCCGAGAAACAATGTTTAAAGCTAAAAACGTTATGAAGATTAAATTATAGCTCACGGGAAACAGGTTGTGACCTGTGTTTTCAGAGACTGAATTCCAAATCGGCAGAAAAACTATTTAGAAAAGACGAAGCTGGAAAACTCAAATTTGTTTTTGCAAACAAATCTTTTGAAAAATCATAACAGACTGAGGATTACAACAAAAAATTATTGCTTTAGTTTCGAAACCTCAATGAGGCCAATTGGACCTGTTAATAATGAGACTAAATCACGAGCCCACAGAAAACAAATACATAATTAAGCCAAAACTTCAAACAATTTTACGACATGACACTGTTCAAGGCACTATAATTATAAGATTTTCCCTACATAAAGTGCAAATCATCAATTTCCCTGCGTCTTAACATTAACGAGTCTTCCTTATAACTACTTAGACTACCTAAACTACTTCGGACTACTTAGACGTGATAACATTCAAAAAAAAAATTGAACAGTATAGAAATTTCGAAAACTAATTTTATGAAGTTAAATGGTCGAAGCAATCAGTCACAACGTATATCCAACATAGAAAAAAATGTTGGAGTTAAAAAACTAATTGAGACTTCTAATGAGTGAGATTGAGTTACATGGTGACAAAAATAAAAGCAGAAATGAGACAGAAGAAAAAAAACTTCGTTTATTTAATTTCAAAGTCATTAAAACAAACAGCTAAAAACTGACATCTTTAACTAGATCGAGTTATACGTCTTGCGGAAGCAATCTATCGTTATCTGCTATATGGCGTATAACAACGAAAAGAAAGACAAACATAGGCAAAAAACCCCAAAAGTTTGCGAGATCATTGTGTCTCAGCACAAAAATCATAAACTATTTAACAAAAACAATTAACATATCCATATAAGCTTTGTTCAACGTTGTGTTTTTTGCCTACAATGCCGTTGTTTAATTGGACTCGTGAATAATGTGATAATGCCACAAGGAAACAAAATGAAAGCATAAAAAATGCAATTAGTATCAAAAATACAAGAACAATTGAGAACGCGTACTAATAAAGGAAATCATTATTTGAAAAAAAACCGTTACCGACATAAATTTATAACCCACAGGAAGTTGGTTTCGGCCTGTTTTTACGAAGACTGCGCCTAAAGTTGAGTGAAAAAATATAAAATAGTCACAAAGTTCAAAATTTCATCGATACTTTCTCAAAACAAATATATTGAAAGTCATAAAAGACATTAGCTAACACCTAAAAATGTCTATTTTTTTATAGCTTTCAAAAGCTAACTAGATCTTTGACTAAGTAATTCGGCTGCAAAAAGTATAAGAAGTAAAAGCAAAACTCAAGAAGTCTATAAAACGTTTACGAGAACAGTTGGTCAGAGCCATAAAAACCATGAGCTTATTTCTGAAGCCATAAAATAACCTTGTTGGCTCTCGTTTATTGTAAACAGTATTTGTTATTAATTGAGCCCTGATTCAAAGTTCTTGACCGTAATTTACATAAAAACATTTACATAGCGGAAACATTTTGAAAAAAATGTCGCGCCCCAATAAAATTTTTTAAAAAATTTATCATAAGGATCCATGGTGAGATCAAGATCGGCTCAGATATTTCTGCGCGTCTAACAAAACACTCATTGGTTGAAAAATTTGCGAAATAGATCAATTTTATACAAAACTTTTCAGTTTGTCAAAAAATTTTACATTTTGTATAATTATCGAATTTAAATTTGCAAAAGTTAGGCAAAATTATAATTCCAGAAAATTCTTAAAGCCAACGGGAGTGCAACTAGCTCCTTCTTGAGCTTAAGAAGAACATGTCCGCAGGTTTACGGCGTCTGCTTCCAGCAGATTTAAAGCAATTGTTCTGAAAAAGCCATTTTTTCGACAAAAAAGTCTGAGTTTTGAAAAATTTAGCATAAATTCTAGCTGAAAAATTCTTGTTGAACAATTCAGCAACCCTCCTCTATCTTTAGAGATAAAATTAATAACACTACAGTTAACAGTTTTAACATATTTTAGCAAAATTGACGAAAGTTTGGTCAGAATTGACAAAAATTTGGTCAAAAATGTGAAGAAAAACAGCTGAATTACGACTATTATTCACAAAACTTTAAACCTCGATAACTCCCTATAAAGAGCGAAAAATCCTTTTAATTCTATGTTCTACGCTGGACGGGCTTTCTAATGATACCACTTACAACTCTACGATTATATCGATCGGCCAAAATTATCTGAACAAAAAAAACCATCTGAGTATATAGTCCCCCCCCCCCCCCCTCAAGAGGGATCGAAACAAAAAGTTTCTTTCATGTTTTAAATTTTCCTTTCTTTTTGTCATTTTTTTTCGTTCACTAAAAAACAAAATAAAGCAAAAATTTTGTATGGGCAAACAGAAAGTATTCCCGAATCGGATTTGAACAAATTATACGCATATCGGACTTTGCTTTGAACCGAAAATTATGAGCAGCTAGAATAGCTTTTTGGAATCGGATGCGAACGCATAGCTTCATCAACACTGAGAAACGCGTAACTTCATATAGTTTTCAATAAATTTGTAAGCCTGAGCTCAAAAGTTCAACCAATGCTGTGATCAAACAAAACGCATCAACACCGAAAATAAGTCAATTAATGATTTTTAACTGAAATCATAATTGAAGGTTTATAACTTTCTTGATTAAAATTTCAGAATATAGATAGAAGTAAAATGTCTCCAAAAAGTCAGACGAGAAATTAAATACTGTAATCGCATAAAACTCACTTCATCATTGCAAAAAATAGTGTATTCCTTATTATTGTGAGCTTGGAAACCCGGTATGATGCTGGGATTTGTTTACTATTTACCCAACTTTTTGCTTATCCAATCTCAACGTACGAATTAATCGTGCTTTAGCCGTTGTCTAATAATAAACGCGATGGTGTTTGTTCATCTTTTAGTTTGTTTTTGATTTAAAAAAATCTTGAATATTTTTGGGCGGTGCCAGCAATCTAAGATGTTGTTTTTAATGCTTTTTGATTTGATCTATCATACCCATGCCACCGACTTACTATCATCAATATAAAGTATCTCTATGAACCAAAAACGACATTATTAGCATGACATTAGCACGACACATTAGCACATATATCATGTGCTGGGAAATAACGAATGATGGAATGATAGAACAGATCCAGATTTTTGTTTTAGGAGCAAGCGAGAGGGAATTAATATGCAGGAAAAGGACGGGTTTACTCCTCTTCTGCTTGCTGTTAGCCATGGACATCTTAAGGTAAATTGTACATATTCTCTATTTATGTCAGTACTTCTTTTTTTAGATCCTAGTTGTAAACAAAACAATAAACTTTGAGCTTAAGCTTAATGTTCAAAAAAAATGTCCCTCTTGTGGCAGATTTCAGATTAAAGCGAATTATTGGCCAATCAGAGAAGAGAGTTTATGATTGCCATGCACTGCTAGAACTTTAATTGATGCACTGCTAGAACTTTTATTCGTTATCCGGCTCGATAAATTTGAGCCGAATGAGCATTAAGAAGAATAAGAAACTGTAATGGGTCATATATTGGATATAATTTCACTCACGGTTGTTGAATTGCAATTAGATTCATTATGCGTGTCCCTCAACGAAAAAATCGAATACAAAATAAATGATTTTAATTGAAGGTTTGGTTGATGAGCCTTTTGGAGCGATTACGATGAGATTAAAAGGTACGAATATACGAATTCAAATTCCTCGGCGCCCTCCGGTTTGTCTGTTTGCAAATATTTTCTGCAACGGCTTGCTGCGTTAGAAATACGCATTTGCATCACCACGGTTCCCAAATAAGAGTTGCCTCTGAATCTGTTCATTTGTTTCTAAGAATTATGCTGAATGCACACTTGGTCAAATCAACGCTATGGCGAGACAAACCAAATCGGTGGCCGCCGTATTGGCCGACAGGGCGTTTAGCCGACAACCAAAAAATGAGAAATTTAGCCGACAATTTAAGTAAAATAAGCAATAAAACTTATTCTGAAGCTGTGATTGGTCAATTTAAAACACTATTTCGTAAGCGGACAAATATACCGCAGTTTTTTTATCGACTAGTGTAACGAAGGTCTATCAACTAGCGTAACAAAGGTATTTTACCGCATATGGCCATGCCTCGCGGGCCATGTCCATGCCTCAGCGGCCCGTGGGACTTGATATGAATCTATCACAACCGAACTACTGATTTATGGACCAATGAGACTTTTATGGCCATTTATGATAAAACTCGGCTAAATTTCCCCATTTTTTCCTTGTCGGCTAAACGCCCTGTCGGCCACTTTTCCTAGCACCAACCAAATCATTTGCTAACATTAACTTTACTATTCTCTGTATACATTAAAACCAGCTATACTATTGTAATATAACTTATTCTTTTCAAATAGTTGAATTAAAGTGGATTCTTTGTTCCAAAATCAAAACATAGCATGCCATAAATTTTGATAAGTGAATGGTGAAATGGTCTGTTATTTTAATAAACAAAACATTTCGGTTTTTATCGCAGATGAAGTTAATACTCTTGTAGCTTTCTTGAAATTGGGGTTAAAATTAATTGTGGGAGAGGTTATCTTTGCGCAGAGGCAGTACTGTACGCAATGAAGGATACCTGAGCGGCAGTTATTGCTAATTGAAAACTACTCCCAATAACCCGCCTAGATGGCCTCGAGTCGTCTAGTGCAATTTATGGGGACCTTTCGGGTCTCATCAAAAATGCGAACTAACAGTAGGCAAAAGATCTGCAATGGGTTTAGCCTCATGAAGGCATCACTAACCCACAGCAATGTTTAATTCTGCGAAGAGGTTAATCAGATAAAAGGGGATCTTGTCAACAATTTCCCCCTTCGGTACCTAGTAGAGAATCACCCCTTCTCTGCTATACTTAACCAATATTACTTAGCCTAATTAGATAGCCGAATATGAGCGCAATTGCGGATCTCTGTTCACGGCCACGCCTCTCATGCGCTGTGGGATGTAATCCGGAAATCGCGGGTCGGTTATCGCGGCGAGGCACGCCCACCGACCCGCAAGTCTGAAAGTCTTTTCGCTTTGTATTCCAATTGTCATAGCATAGCGTATTTTATTCTATTCAGTTATACATAGTATGCGCGGTAGCGGTCAAGCAAGCCGATAGGCAAGCAAGCCGAATTTTCAAAGGATCTTTTCTGCTAGCACCCCCCTCCCCCAGCCTTATATAGCCGTTAAATTTGCTCCCACAAAATCTAAGATTTCGCAAATTGTGAGAGCGATAGTTGCATTTCATTGAAAGAAGAGTATCTAGGTAGATTGAAGGCAATTTTTGAATAGTTTCCTTAAGAAGTTTTAAAAAATCAAGCCCTTATTGTAGCCGATAACACCAAAAATGATCTAATACAGAAATTTTTATTGATGCTTACGTTATATGCAACAAATTTTGGTTGAATACGTAATACTTTCAAACCATAGCTGTGCTAGTTTTTAGTAAATGCATATTGCTCATATATGTGCACGTAAAAGATTACTTAGCTTTAACAATATGTTTACACATTTATAAATGGGGGTGCCTAACTAAGCGGGGGGGGGGGGGGGCTAGCAGAAAAGATCCTTTTCAAAATGAGGTCGAGTAAGCCGAAAAATTTCGAGATACCCGAGTTTTAAGCTGACCCTGGCTTTACCGCGATAACCGGCCCGCAGTTTCCGGACTACATCCCACAGCGGATGAGAGGCATAGCCGTGGACAGCGGTCCGCACCCACTAGATGTCTAAAAATGGACGTATTTTTTTCTTTTAGTGCTTTGGAATACATTATGCACCATAATAATATGCGCAGTTTTGTTTGTAATGGTTAACAATGTATTATTTCTGATAGATTACATAACTATTACATACCTTTCGGCTTGTTTTTATGTCGGCTTACTGTGGATCTTTTCCGCTAGCACCCCCCGTCCTATATAGGCAAAACTTAGGCACCCCACAAATATTAATGTTTGGCTACCTTCTAGAAAGGTTATTTGTGTTCATGATTACGTACCTAGTATAATACACCAACATCCACATTTGCAACATTTTTCAGGAAAATCAAAGTAGTAGACCCTTTTACAAAGCACGCAATTCCAAGTAATGCAATAAGAAAAAGTTTTTGGTTGATGTTTACATTATATGCAGCTCGTTATTATTATACACAGATTAATTTCCAACTACTGCTCTGTTAATATTTTCTTAATGCTAGCGGAAAAGATCTACTTTTAATTCGGCTTACTTTGCGTTCACCAGTATGCGCATACGTGGAAAGTTATCAGTCGGCTCTGATTGGTTTTTCATCGCAAAGCGCCCGCCTCTTTTAGCTTTGAATGCGGTGAAAGTGGTGATTTTTCGTAAGATTTGCGGTTTTTAGCGGTTAAAAATATTTTTCACCGCATTCACCGGACTTCTTACAACAAAGAACATGAGTTCGAACCACGTACGTTTTGCGTGTCACCATTTTTTTTATTCCACTGCGCCATCTGTCACTTACTTCATTCGTAATTCTTGTCAATTTAAGGTAAGCGTTTGAAATTAGTGGTGAATATTTGTAAGGTTTGCGATTTTAGCGACGCAAATTTTTTTCACAGCGTTCTGATGATAGTGGTGAAAAATTTTCCTTCACCGCATAAGCGGTGAAAAAAAATTTCACTGCTTAAATATTTTTTTCATCGCATTCATCGCATTAAGCGCAAATCTTACATTTTTACTCAAATTCATTGCAAACCTTACATCTTTTAGCGAATAGCCCCGATTTTGCAAAAAGGGGGATTGTTGAAAAAATCCGATAAAAGAATACGCGATTTTTGAGCGTAACTTAGTCGGTTGTGATGGATTCATATCAAATCGCATGGGTCACTGAGGCATGGCCAAAATAGTTGCTCTCACGCTTAAAGATTGGGAAACGTCTTGACAGTTGTCAATTGGAATGCATTATACCGTTTCTGCTTGCATTCCATGTACACTAAATTATCAAAATTAATCGCTTTTGATCTACTGTCCCTTCAATTTGCTGTCCTGCCGCCTGCTGTTGGGTTATGGTAAGCGGAATAAAACCGATTTTAACTCATATAGAGAGTATTTTCTGAGACGAGTAACAAAATGATTTTTTGACAGTCGAAATTATAGATTTACAGGAGAGACGTGATTGATTGATAGATTGAGATAGCGATTTCGTTTGCGATTTTGAGAGCAATTTCGAGAGATGAAAGAGCTAAAAACTGCCCGTATATATATATATATATATATATATATATATATATATATATATAAATAATATGTGTGTATTTATATTAGGTTAAATTATTGTGGAATTTTTGAGGTTAAAAAATTGTCTTCAAAAGTTACACTAGCAAGATGGATAAATACTTCGGAAAGTGAAAAAAAAACTGTCTAGTCTTCTGTCTTGACCGTCATACAGTGATTGGTTGTCTCTACGTGGTTGCTCTTTTTGCACCTGAACAAATTTTACAAAGTTTTATACAAATCTGATTTTTCTCACAAAAGCTATTTTTGCTTATGCTGACTGCCGAAGTTTTCTAAGAGTTGTTTCATATAGAGGGTCTCCTGAACTGCAGCCGACATGTCCAGTTATTTTCCTCTTTATCAACTTAGAAGAACTGCGGTTTGATTTTTGAATGAAATTTGTGTTTGTGCTGGCTAGCGATCTTTATGGGTTGCAATCTTTAATTTGATACCTCTGAAGCATAGTTCCTATGTAGAACACTTAGTCGACTGTAAGTTTGCCTTCCTGTTGCCTGATTTGTAGTTCTAGAATCCAGTGATTTCATAGTCTGACTACAGTGTGATCAGTAAATTTTAGCGTTTTTTTGACAAAGATCACTGCAGGTTTCTCAATGCTAAAATTGTTTTCAACCCAGACTTAGATTAAATTGGGAACCTCGACTTCTGCCCGGCAACCAAACATTGAGCATTCCTTCTTCTTCGGAATCTTTGTTTTCGTAATACTTTTGCTAATTCCTCCTTTCTGGTTGCCTGTTTCAAACATGGCTTCATTTTTTGTGGGCCAAATGCATTTATGCCGTTTTGCATCGAATAGGTCAGTTGTCACTATGTTGTTTGTGATTATTTCTGACCCCTTAACTATCACATCTAGAGCTGCCATCACCATGCGTGAGTTGAAAGTGTGCACAAACTCTCCGTTGTCATCATCTATGTATGATTGATTCAACTTGGCTGATTTCACGGGTTCATTTCTTCTAAAAATTTGGTAACCAAAAACAATTTTTTGTTGAATTTTAAGTTCAGATTTCAAACATTTCATAATTTCTATTGCACATACTTTTTTCACAACCAAGTTTCTGCTCCTCACTGCATGGAAAAATGATTCAGTCAGCATTTAGTTTATGGTTTTGTTGACACCTGATTAATCCGTGAGTTTGAGTCTCATGTTATCATTTGTTCTAAGAGATACTCCTTCTCATTTTTGTGTGTCAGCTTCATCGGCCTCCACTGACTGAGAACAGAGAAATTCAAATTGGCCAGTACCCCCATATTTGCTTTAGAAAGATGACAAACATTTCATAAATTGAACAACAAAAGCAATGAAGAATAGAAGAATAGGACAGCTAATCTTTTATGAAATCCCCCAGTGAGAACTTTAACCCTCTCTCCAGCTTCCCTCTTTTTTGTTCTCTGCCAGTCTTTGAACTTGGATCTTTGTTATATTGGTCACAGTCTGAACCTTGGTCAATTTGTTCGCCCATTTTCGCGGGCGTCTTTCCTGACATCTATTTATTCACATTACACTTTTGCATACTACTCCTTTTAATGGTCTTGCCTCACACTAATGTAATTTGTCTTGAATTCAAGAACACATCAGGGAAGGCAGAGGAATGAACACATCAGTTTCTCTCAAGTTCCCCTGCGGAGTTTCATGCAGCTGTTTTTTTTTGTCTCCAAAATGAATCTCATTTCTTTCTTGCGCTCCGATCATCATGAGGATAAGAGTAAGTTTCAGAGGAAAAATCAGGCACAAAAAATAACTTTTGCTTCTCCTTGACAGTTCAAAAAGCTCAAGGGTTGGCGAATTTTTGCACAGCATCAGCTCAAAACTCTAGAAGCTTCTCAGTGTGACTTTCTGACCACTGAATTAACGGAACGATTTGCAAGAAACTATCAATGTTTGTCACTATTTGCTTTTTGCAACCACTGTAAACTAGCATGCTTGATGTCCTTCACTGGGTAAGAGCTGCGAAGCAACTGTTGTAAACAATAGTGGAGCCATTTCCACTAACTTATATTTGTACCTTCCTGCCCTGCATGCCTTGTGGTTTTTTTTGCAAAACCCCTGCTTTACGCGATATAATTTTAGGAGAACTCCATTGCAATTTCCTCGGCGACCCCACAAGCAGCACTTTTTTCGTGAGATCCGCTCCTGCAGTCGCGTTTTTTTTGCAAGTGTCGCTGATTCACTTTGCCTCTTGTGTCTATTTGCCGGTTTTTCATCAAAATTTTGCAGCTTTTGTGAAGTACAAGCCCGGTTCAAGCTCTCTTAACGTTCGAACAGCTTCCGTGCTCTTATATGAAAGCTTTCTGAGTCCTCAGTTTCCTCGTCTTTGCTGACAAATTTTACACTGCATGGGTATCCAGACCCTTAAATTTTCCTTGCAGAAACTTCCAAGCCGTTGACCATTTTCTGGTGTCCTTAACTCCCAGAATGTCATGTATAATCAGCATGAAGGTTGTGTTGCATCTGTATTTGATGCCACCAGACCTTGTGTCGTGTCCTTAGTTTCCGCATCTGCCTTCTCATATGCATCTTTGCTTACTTCATAGACTTTATGCTTTTCCTTGTTTGCTCCATTGAAGAATGCTTTGGACTCATCTGGATACTCCCCTGTCCCATCAAATGGTTTGTAGAGCCCCTCAATCTGTTTAGTTTTAAGCTTGATTTCTAATACCTCCATTCCTTGATTTTTGTTTACGACTATTCTACATTGCCATCACAATTTTTCGCTAATTTCTCAGAATTGTAGTTGATGTTTCCATTCCCGTTCTCAATTGTTTCTTTCGAATTATGGGTCGTTTCCACCAATGCCATGTCATTTTTTTGTGTGTTTGTGCGTGCGGGTGCGAGTGTGTGTTTGTGCGTAAGTGTGTGTATGTATGTGCTTTCCTGGGCCGATGTTTCACCGCAGTTCAAAACAAATTTATGTAAGATAAGCGATGAATGCGGGAAATTTTGTAATATAAGCGGTGAATGCGGTGAAATAACATAAATCAGGCAATGATTGCGGTGAAAAAAAACTTTATTGCCTGGTAGCGGTGAAATTAACGATGATTTTTCATAAATTCAGCGCTCTGAAAAAATGTTCAAAATATGTGAGATAATCGGTTTTTGCGATGAAATTACATAAATTCACTGCTTAACTTAGTGGTGAACTTACATAATTTCACCACTTAGAAATAAGTGTAAAAGTTGTGTGAGATCAGCAGTGAATGCGGTGATGTTAATTGGGAGTAAGGGAGGAATCGTTAGATTTAGCTCTAAAATTACCCCTGAATCTTAGATCTTTATGACACTTTTTCTCAGCGGCGAAATCATGTAGTTTTACCACTAGAGTAAGCGGTGAACTTACAAAAAATCACTACATTTCACCGCTAAAATATGTAATATCACCGCTAAAATTCGCAAATCTTACCAAAATTCCCCGCTAACGTTTTACAGAAAGTAGAGTGAATTTGATTTCTATTAAAACAAAAATTCTTGAAGTTAGTGAGAGTTGGCACAGTGGAAGAACGACTGCAAGACAGGAGGTGAGGGGTTCGTACCCTTGTAAGGGCGGTGAAATGTGGGGATTCTTTGTAAGTTCATCGTTTACTATAGCGGTGAAATTACATAATTTCACCGCATTCCGCGCAAAGTTATCTACGAAATTTGCGTAGAAAAAACAACTTTTCTCCGTTTCTCATTTTTTTTCCGATTTTTCCTCGACCCGGTTTAAAAAATGTGATATGACAAAAGAGATTCTTAAATTTCACAAGGTGAGCAAGCTTCTGGTTGACAACGGTGCGGACATCAAGGAGACGGATTTCGACCAGAAGAATCTGCTCCACTGGGCGGTGGAATCCCTCGGAAGGGAGGAATTGGAGGAACTGCTCAGTTTTTTCAAGGAGGAGGATGTCTTGGATCTCATTAATGACCGGGACAATTTTGGAAATGCACCCGCTCACCTGGCTGCTAGAAATGGGAGTCTGGAAATACTGCAAGTGAGTGGTAGTGTCTTTACTTGTTTATCCCAAAGAACCAGATATTAACCCTTTGAAATTTATTATTCGATGAGGGAATCATTCTCATTGCTGCATACCTTGAGGCATCACTCTTATTCTCGTTCTTTAGTTTTTGCTCTCCGCGATTCACGAATCTTACAATTGAAATGTTTGTTTGAGCTTCCCACCCATATATTCATTGACGCAACCGCTCCTGGGGCAACAGGTGTTGTAGAAAGAAATTTTGGCATGAAAATGTCTAGAATGTTGCTCTGATGCTCTTTCACTAGTAAAAACACTCCAAGTTGTCGTTAAACATGAAAGCCGAATAAGTTCAGGTGGAAATGTACCGTAACAAAGAATTTTTAATGTTTTTACAGAATTTAACCTCCAAAGTTACACACTCGACTTTTTTTCACCATAATAAAACCAGCCTCAATAAACTGCACTGTGTTCCGCTTTTTTCGAGCTGTACTCGTAAGCCGTATTCCCTGGTCGAAACCCAATGGTTAACTTATAAGAATTTGCAAGTTTCTTGCAAAAGGTGGTCAACTTGTTAGAACTTGCAAGTCGAATGATTAACTTGTAAGAACTTGTAAGTCGAACGGCTAACTTTTAAGTTTCTTGGGTTCGTTCTAGTCAAGCTCAACTCTTGTCATTGGTTAGTTCAATATAACACTCTGTCATTTTCCGTAGAAGGCGCGTGGGAGTTATTTGATCAGTTTGGACACCAAAAAATAATGCGACTTAAGTTTCCAAAACGTTTAGTTCTCAATTTTATTAACTCAAGAGGTCCTTTTGGAATTCGATTAATAAATAGTAGATCTCAATAAGCTTCTTCCCGATTGCTTTTTAAAAATATTTCTATAATTCTTTACTTTTTTTTGAATTTGATTGACTAGTCATCTTCATACGGCAGAATTTTTTCTCAAATGATTTATTTACCTTAATTTTTGATACATTTAAAAAAAATTTTAGGATTTCACTATCTTGCAACGTTTTTTGCTTTTTGCTACAATATTGGCAGAAAGATGATCATTTAAGAAATTATATTCCATGAACTTATGTAGGAACATTTGTTCTGAGACGAATGGTTAACTTGTAAGAACTTTAAGTAGAATTGTTAACTTGTAAGAATTTTTAAGTCGAATAGTCAATTTGTAAGAAATTGCAATGTTTTTGAAGAAAAACTTGCAAGGTGGTGCATCGCCTTGTCAACACTTGCAAGAAACTTGCAAATTCTTTTAAGTTAACTATTCATTTTCAACCCGGGTTTATACTCTTTTCATACCTCACTGAAAAGATTTGGGCTGACGTGCATTAATCACAGTTAAGATACGGAAAATTAACTTGGTGCAAACCCGCGCATGGCAGCTAATAGAATCACAAACTTTGTATTTTCTTCACGTTCACAAAATGCTATCTCGCCACAAAATCATTGCTCTTGATTAGTTGGCCGCGGTTTTTCAGCAGTTTTTTTATTCCTGAAATTTTTGTTCAATTTTGAACAGAAAAGTTGATGATCCATAAGTTTTTGTCAGTAAGAAATTTTAACCTGACTACTTTTTCAAAATAATGGCACCATAATGGAGATTTACTGATATTCAATAATAGAAGTACTTGGTCAATTCTGTTTGCTTTGCACAATGTGAAATATGTTTTGCGTAAAAACAAACTTTGGATTACGTCTAACTATACCAATTTAAGATTAAATACAGAAATTTGCCAGTGCGCTGCGAATACCATGTACGGCAATTTATGGCAGTTGGAAAATTCTCACTCGCGCGGAAAATTCTCACTTTAGCGCTCTAACAAAATTGTGGCAACGGTTCGGGTCCCGTTGGTTCTTTCCATGTCATTTTTGCTCGATCAGTTATCGTCTGACCAATTAGAAATTTTGACTGGCTTTCTTGAGCTTGACATCTTAGTTTTTGCGCAATGTAGAGGTCGCTCGTCTCCATTTTAGAACAGCAGCATTGAATTGACTGTAGTTTACTACTCAATATCAAAATTTGCCCTGCAAATCATTTTATTAATCGAAAATAATCCCTCAAATTATTAATTTGACCTCCCCAGTGAAGCCATACGACCCT
Organism: Convolutriloba macropyga; assembly: GCF_964194025.1. Lineage (NCBI taxonomy): Eukaryota > Metazoa > Xenacoelomorpha > Acoela > Convolutidae > Convolutriloba > Convolutriloba macropyga. The sequence goes on from NC_134473.1 coordinate 55,635,349, forward strand.
GTTGTGGCAGCTTGCAATTGACCACTTCCTGTTTTTTGTTATCAATTAGTTCGACATCGGTCGGATTTTCTTTTTGCAACTTAAAATTTTTATAAGGAAATAATTTGTAAGTTTTTTGGCGTCGGGCTAATCGTTGTGCTTTGAAGTAGTTTTATTAATCTAATGATACCATCACCCATCACACGCAAAAATACACAACGATACAACCCCTGAGTGATTTCATATGGGTCTAGTAAATAAACCGTCACCGAATTAAACCTTCTTTTCAGAATTGATATTTGATCGTGTTAATTTGTTCGGTTGTGATAGTTTCATATCAAGCCCTACGGGTTAGTAAGGCATGGCGGCCAAACGAGCGAAATCTGTAGCCTTATTAATCAAGTGGTGTTTATCTCCGTGCGGTTTTTTCCTAGCGATTTTATTTCCTATCTGAAATTAAGTGTTTGTTCCATGATTTTCTTTGGAAACCGGGATTCATAACATATCGCCAAAATATTGCTATCAAAAGTTTGAATATGAATTTAGAGTATGAATATACTTGCCATTTTTCCAGAAATTAAATAGCAATTTTCCAGTCAAAGTTTGAGTGTTTTCGGGGCAAGATAAAAAGTTGTCTCATGTTTTAAAATGGAAACAAATCAAAATAAATACTTTTAATACAGTTTAATGTGGAGTCGGGGAAATGTCATAACACATCATAATGTTAATTTTTAAGCTCATTACTTGGTGCAAATTTTTTTTGAAAATGTTTCAAAATTTTGAAAAAGTGTTATCATTACGTCATCAACAGGTATTAAATGGAAACCAATGCGACCTAAAACTGAAGAATGAAGATGAACAAACTCCTCTTCACTTGGCTGCCAAATATGGAAGGACGAGAGTGGTGACGTGGATTTGCAAATTGGACTGTGACATTGTCAAGGACGAAGATGAAGACTCAAACACTCCTCTCCACATTGCGGCTATTGAAGGTCACGTTAAGGTTTGTAGCAATCAAAGTATTTAGAGGTCATATAGTCATGTATAATCAGAGATATAGATGTCAATTTGTTCAAAATTGAATTGGAATTATAAAAATCGTGATTTCTATGTAACCACGTTTTAGCTTCATATTTCTTCTTCATCTTGATTGTATAAGTTGATTTTATCTTGTGCTTCCTTTCAAGTAAAAATTTTAAGCCAATCTTTTATAGGGGGAAGGAGTATTTAAATATTTGAGTTAGGATTCCCCACACGTGCAGGCCCGAAATCATTTGTTTATCATCAAAATGATTCAGCTTCAGTTAGATAATATGAACCCAATGTTTTCAAAAACTAATGACTAAATAACTTTAATTAAATTGTTCAGTTGATTCGCAACTGTTAGATAGTTTAAGTTGTTTAAGTGGATGGGGGGTATACGTTAAATGACTACTAAGCTGGGGCTGGCTATGCGTTATATGACCACTTAGCTACTGGGAAAGACCGTAACTTTTTAGCCCTTAGATCATATCTGATTATGAAATTTTTTCCTAAATTTTAAAAAAAATCTGAGTGTTGATCTATTTTAAAATGATGCCAGGTGTGCGAGGTGTTGATCAACTACCAAGCAGACGTGCAGGCACGCAACTTCCAGCAATGGACTCCTCTGGACTGTGCTGCATCTAGGGGGTGGGTGAAGACAGCCAGACTCCTTCTGGACAATGACTCACCCATTGATCCCATGGACAGAAGTGGAATAACACCACTGTTAGTGCCTTCACTCAATAGAAAGAGACTAAGGCTTAATTAAAAAAACAACGTTTAGATATTGCTCAAAATCTGTTTATAACTAATCTAGTTATCTTCATGGTCCAGTAAAATTTGTTCTCTAATTCGGAAGTGTTTGCAACTTTTTTTCCCGCAGATCTTTCTCCCGTTATAAAGAAAAGAAAATTTGTTTGTTTGATTTTGATCTTTTCAACAAAACCCCCCGTGGTACCTCGTAAAGAATGTCCACCCCTATCTTATTCGTATTTATTAAACCATCATAATGTTAAATTTTAAGCTCATTACTTGGAGCAACAAAATTTTTGAAGACGTGTCAAAATTTTAACCCAAAAATATATTTAACCTATTGTTTTCATAAACTTATATTGTACTGAGCTCAACATAGCAAACCGTAACAGACCGCTGTTTACAATCATGCCAGCTGGAAATGGTTTTTTTTTTCGTTTTTATACCAATTCGGTCCACCTTAATAGTGTTTGAACAGTATTCCAGAATGTAACTATCCGTTTGTTCCGTTGAGTGCAGGTACCTGGCGTGCATGAATGGACATGCGGATATGGTGAAACTGCTGCTGGATTGGGATGCAGATGTTGAGACCAGAGCCTCCGATGGTAGGAACCCACTGGACATTGCCATCGAATCTGGATCTGTGTTAGTTACAATTACACTCGTTCAAAATAATTTCGCTCAAAGTTTTTTTGAAACAAAGGAAATCTATTAAATTGAATTGAATTCAATTGAATTTCTCGAAAACGGTTTACAATTAAGAACTATAAACGACTTCAAGAGGTACGTCGGATAAGCTTTACAGCTTGTTTAGGTGACGTCCATTTTGAAAAACAAATCAATTAAATTTTACTTTCCAGAAATTTAGGAGCCAGTTATTAACTAACAAACGTTAACTTTGTTTTCGACGACAAGCATATGGATCGAGCAATAGATTGCGCAAACTGAAAAAATATACATAAAATTATGCCCACTTGTTGGCTCAGGAAATAATTGAAGTTGCATATTTTTAAACGTTTTTTTGCTGTGTCAGGACTTGCGTTGAGGCAATTCTGTCTCACCCCGACAGGTGGCAGGATGCTTTGAGGAACAGAACCCCACTGATGGACAGAGACAGTGTCATCTGTGACACCCCACTTAGAAAACTCATCAGAACAATGCCAGGTACCAGAACTTCCCTAGTCGAGACCAGATGTTAATTTAGCAAGATTTTACAAGCTGTTGTTACTCTAGCAAGATTTTTACAAAGCAATGTTGGTCTTACATCAATCTTACAAGGTATCACACGAAAATCTTGCAAGATTAACATCCCGTGTTGAGGAAATGCGACGAAATCGACGCAAGAAGCATCGGTTTTTGCCAATTATTGCCGATTTCGTTGGTTTTTATGTACGAACTGTAGATTATCATCGCTCTCGGGGTTGAAGATTCGAAGTCTAACAACGACTGTTCTCTTGAAGAGATTTTTATAGCGGCAAAAATGGACGCTTCTTACGCTTAAATAACGTCGAAAAGCGATCAAAACGACGCAAAAAACGTAAGGGCTTTGATCGGTTTTGGCGAAGTGAAACCGACGAAAACCGATGATTTCTTCTGTTTGAATCCGACGAAATTCTCAACACAGGATCCAATATCCACTGAGGTTTTAAAATATGACGTCAATTGTAAAAAGAAAATTAAGGCAGACATAGAACAGCTTTTGTGTTTTCTTTTAACAAAGTAATTTTTTTTCTGAATGAGTGATGATGCAGACATCCTTTTATCTTACCCCGTTAGAGGTGCTCGTTCATAATCACATGATTAGACAATTGTCTGGATTCTTTCGTCATGACTCTTTAGTTTCTCGGTGCGCTTGATCATGTGTGATGTCGAACGAAGACCTCAGCCTGGCTATTCATTAATATACTTCATCAACAAAAACAACTACGAATATGATCATAAAAAAGAATCCACAGAAAAAAACCTTAAGAGTTTTGATTATCTTTTTAGATCAGGCGCTGCGAGTTTTCTCCAACTGTATCAAGTGGAACAACGCCAAGGCTGATGACGAGAATCTAGAAATGACACTTCTATTTGAGGTTTGCCAGAGTTAAATCAACAGAACCGCTTTATTTTGTCATGGTACTATAGACCCGAGTTATTATTATTATTGCTAACTTCATTATAATATGGGGAGACTATAGGACTAGAACAGCTGGAGTTAAATTGTGCTCAAAACATAGCTTGCATGAAAATTTACCTCTCCAAATTAAAGGCTGTAGAAATCAAGATGTGAGGAAGAGAAAAGAAAAAGATAAAAGCTCATCAAAAGAACACATATTTGAGGCCTTATATCTATTCCGATTATAATTAGCACATAATGCTAGAAAAATCTCAGCCATTTGTTGTTACAAAACCTAACTTTTCAAGTTTACTTCAGTATTCATAATTTAAATCTTGTAGGAAAGATGTGATGCAAAAAAAGTGCGGTCATGGATCATTATGAACGAATCAACTATATATCCAACGTATTGCAGATCGATAATCGATGAAATGTCCGAGGTTTTATCCAGGTTTAAACGAAATTGTTATCCAGGTTTAAATTAGTTTCATTTTTTACTTTCAACTTTAGTAGTGGTCCTTAGTATGTTATTGTAAAATCGTTGGAAGCGGCTGTATTGAAGATTTGGCGACCTTCCTTAAAATTAAGTCTAATTTTTTTCATGATTATAATTTCATGCAGCTAACTGGTTACCTAACATATAGGCGTATAATCAACTGATGCAATTCAAAGTCTGTTCTATTGTAATCTAGAATAAAATGAGTAAGGTCCGGGTGGACGACCCAGAGTCCAAATTATTTCAGTACTGAACCAGGTGCTGTCTTTTTTCAAATTATATTGCGTTTACTGTGTTTTCAATGTTAAATACTGACAAAATTTTCAACTCACGGCTCATTTTATGACAGCTCCCATTTACACGAGACTGGGGCTGAATATAGATATTGTTTGCTTACAGAGAAAATCCAGTTTTTTGGCTTGACAAAGAGAGACTGTAAAGAGTTTTAGTAAACTTTAACTGAAATTTTGTGTTTTGCTTTTAATTGATTTTCTGTTGGCAGTCTGACTACTAAGTTTTTTGTATCAAAGATCCCAATGGCATGATTTGCAGTGATTTTTTAAACCTGTCAAGGTTTATCGTGTTCTTGTCTAGTTTTAGCCTACTTTTAATAATTAGAGGTCAAATTTTCATTCATTTAAGATAACAACTAATCTTTGGTTTATTAAAAACTGCTTCCTGGTTTTGGTACTACGAATATTGATACAAATTTTTGTCTTTTTTGCGCATAATTGCGAATTTTTGCTGTTCTTTTTTATTTTTTTGGCAATCTGTCACATTATTGAAAAATCCGACTAAAAAAACGTTGAAACATTCAATTGAAAACAATTTTTTTAAAAAATTTACAGTTTTAAGGGCTGCGGCACCGTTCTCTTGCAGAATTTGGCAGTTTCTTTTGGATTTTGTCCTGTATTTGTGGTGATTTTTTGTTGTATTATGCTTTTATTGGGTAATTCAAAATCTTAATGGCCAATTTCAGATATATAAAATAATTTAATACTTGATATCGATATATAGCTGATGGTTCTATTGACTTTCAAAAGAATTTTTTTAAAATGTAAAATATTTTTAATCTGGTGTTTGTCACTTTTTCTTTTTAACAATTTTGTAAATTGGTCTCATATTTGAGAGATTTTGTTAATGTTTTTGGAGTAGAAACCTTAATTTTTCTGTCGGTTAAACGTTTTGGCTGATGTCTTAAGGCTGAAACAATTTGTTTTGGAAGAATTTTGTGAGTATTAGGCACATTTCAATGTTTGTGGTTCTTTTTGTCGTTCTTTTGAGATATTCCGCTTTCAAAAACCACTTTTGATGTTCAAATTTGAAGCAAATAAAATTTTGTTTCCCGCGTATAAAATCTTATAAAACACTGTAGTTTTTTTGTTTGTGATTTTTTTAGTTGAGCTTGTATTTATTTCTATTTTATATTCCCATGACACAGTCTCACTGATAAAATGCGGAATTAATTTATTAACAAGTTGCAAGATAAACCATCTATTCTTTCGGTTGAAAACTTATGTTTTTTTTGTAAATTTTCAAAAAGTTTATTTTTTTAGAAAAAGTGACTGGATTTTTGAGCATTGCCAACCTTGTTTCTATTTTTGCAGCTTAGTATCTCTATTGAGAAGGCTTAAATTTCATCTGTTGAACTACATTTTGCTCACTAAAAAGATTTATTTTTCCTTAAATGTTTTTGTTCTTGGTACTACGAGTTTTCAGCAAATATGTGTGATTTTTGCATCTTTGCCCTTTCTTTTTAAGTTTTTGTTTTATTTTCACAGTATCACAAAACGTTCGATCCTGTTGTCCTTTGACAAAACAAACGCAATCAATTTTTTTAATGTTCCCAGTGAACAATTTAATGTTTAATTGGCTGGGACACCGTTTTTGTGGGAATTTTGAACTTTGTTTTGCCTGTATGTGTTGTTCTTTTTGTAGTCACATGACGTATCCTGTATATTGAATGGTTTTAATAGCTTTCTATTGAGGCAGAGATTAGTCTTCCAATGAGTTCAGTTGATAGATAATGTTATTAAGCTTAGTCAGTTTGGCCTTGATTCTTTTCTGAAAAAGCATTGTTTTTTTAAACTTTTACCTTGTGCTCTTTTCTTGTCGACTTGTTTCCAAGTCCCTTGAGAAAAAGTCCCATATGTTTTTCTTATGAAGTGCAGGGTCATTTTTTATTACAGGTTTTATCTGATGTCATTTAATTTGGTTTTTAATTATTGTAAAAAAATCGACAAAGAATTTTGGTCGCAATTATTATACGTAATGACTTAATTTTTAAGAAACGAAAATTGCATACGGAATACAATTAAGTACGGGGGATGGGATGTCGGATTTGTTCGAGTGTGTGCTGGTTGCGTTAGAGGTGCGTGCGGGTCGGAGGGTATAAAATCAGAGCAGGTATATTCTCGTTATTTCTGTTCTCAAATGAGGTGAAGTGACAACATTCCGGGTCACTCAGCAGGTGTATTCTCGATCGCCCTGGAAGGCGTTGCCTAATCAAAATGTTATTACGGCTAACAAAAGTTGTAACCCAATGCTTTTTAGGCTGATAAATGTATGATAATAGTAATGGACTGATTAAATCAGGTTTAAATTAGAATAAAATTTTTCTCTAAAAATAGGTTGATCAGTTGATATTTTCACTTGATCATAGAGTGTAAGTGGTTCTAGAATTCACGGGTTCTAGAATTTTAGTGGTTCAGTATTGGAAAACTCTGAGTTGTCAGCCCGAAAATTACCTTTCCAGGTTGCCCATTAAACAGCTTTCCTTGATTTCACAAAAGGTCATATATGATCCCCGGTAATCATAAAAGGTCATATATGATTTGTATGATTTCCCCGTAACCATACCATTTTCATACAAAAATTTAAAATAGTTGTAAACCAATCTAATTGTAACTACTATAACGTTCAATCAGTTAAAATACACCAAAGTCACCCAACGATGAGTTCTTGAGATTCATTTTTCTTGGTAATCATACAGGGTCATAAATGATTTGTATGATTTCACAGTAATCAATCAAGTTTCATACAAAAAAATAAAGTACATGTAAATGAGTAAACGACTCCAATTGTAACAGTCATTTCGAGCACGTGCCATAGTGCACAAATCGAGCGTGTAATTCCATTCAGATAAGTTATAAAATCTATAAGTTATAAAATTTAGTTATCTATAAAATTTTCTGTATAGAAATTGTTCAATCTTGTCACGGACTTATTCAGAAATTTTTAATTGTAGTTTTTTGTTCATCTCTGTTTGATTGCTAGCCTGTATAATCCCAGAAAGAACGCATACAGCAAAGTATAATGAAGTTATTTTAAGACAGGAGAACCAAATTTGTAATCATTCCTCTTTCAGCATAAAGCTATAAAGAACAAAATAACCCTAACAAAATGCTTCAATTTTTTCCTTTTCGGTTTATGGAACGTATAACTTGTAATCTTTATATTCCAAAGTTCATCAAAGCACAAAAGCAATACATTTGCTTAATAGATTAAGTAATCTATAGCAGCACATATTAAGCTGCTTAAGTTTCGTCAGAGTGAATACAATTACGATTGTTTGCACATATTTAACATTTGGTAGAAATCTAGTCTCATTAAATCGTCTATGATCTGTGTACATACATTGAGCTTGAGATTTCAACATTTAAGCTTTTTTTCAACATTCAAGAGTCTTTTTATACTGCTCATTTTAATGCATTATGGTTGCTCAAAATGAATGTTAACAACATCATTGCAATCATCTTTTGTAAAAGAGTGTTTTTCAATTTTTGTTTTCAATTTATTGATATACGTCATCAAAATAACAAAGCCACTTTTAGTTGGAAGAAGGCCTTACGTAGGAACAAAATTGTTGTTTCGAAAAACTTTATTATTTGTTCAATGTTAAATGCTACAGAAACAATAAACGGGCGTATAGTAATTAATTTTAACCAATAACTGCTTTTTTGTTATCTGATAAGTAATAAACACTTCTTTTTTAACCAGTACCTCACAATTGTTTGGTCACGTCGCTTTTTTTCAAAACTGCCTCGCAGTTTTTCTGAACAATTTTGTTTTCATAGGTTAAAGATGAAGTTTCACTACTCATCCCAATTAAACACTGTGAAGCCAAATCTCGGTTCCACATAAAATATTAAAAAGAAAAAACTTTGTATCAAAATGCCTCCTTACTCGACCACCACCATTGGTAAGTAAAATTGTAACTTTTATTGACCATCTCAGTGACCTACAACAAGCGACTTTGATGACTTCTAATTTCGAGAATATTTTGCCTGGTTGCCCATTATTCAAAACTCCATGACAAATTAATTCCAGTTGCATTTTTTCACTCGTGGCGCCCGTTTTTGTGTGTTGCGTTTACATGCCCAGCGGGATCAATTGGTCATGGCAAAGAACAAAAAGGATATTTGTTCTTCTTTGGGTGATTTGCCTGTTCCCTTCCGAGATCAAATAGACTCGTAGTCTGAGTCGAAGAAAATGACACTTGCTAGTTATCTGCAGACCAAAAATAACAAAGAAGAGAAAAAATGTTGGTTCTAGGTCGGTCAATGTGATCTGTTGAGTAAAATTTTATATCCTAAAAAATTTTCATATCAATTATATGGGTCTTGCTCAGAAGACTCTAATTGGTCATGGAAAAGAATGAAAGTGATGTTCGTTCATCTTTGGGTGATTTGCCAGTTCCAATCAAAGATCAATTTGGATCGGAGTTAGAGATGAAGAAAAAGACATTTGCTAGTTATCTTAAGAACAAATATAACAAAGAAGAGAAAAAATTTTGGTTCCAGCTGGGTTAACGTGATGCATTGAGTGAAATTTTTTAGCCTAAAAAATTTTCATGTCAACTTTATGGTTCTTGATTAGAAGACTCATTATTCAATATTCTTCGTTTCTATTCTAACTTAGTGTTTTCGTTAGTAAGAAACCTAAGATTTGCCTATATAGAGCTTTAACGATATAAAAAACTGAAGTTTAGAAATTGTATGGTCCTTGTCGTAGGTCAAACAGGATTATTGTAATAAATTAACCGTGTAAGCAAGTATATGTACAAAGATGTTTTAAACTAAGCAAAGAAAGAGATCCGTTTGTTATTTGACGTGCAGTGTGGCAAACAAAATGAGAAGAGGCAATTTGACACATTTTTTTTAACAAAAGAGCGTTTTGCTGGGAAAAAGATCTAATTCCACTTGTTTACAAATTTTCTGCAAAATCGAACTTCAATTTTTGCAAAAATTTTACTGCTTATTTTTATTTGATACTGGAACAGTATGCAATTTATATATATATATATTATATATATATATATATATATATATATATATATATATACATTTATATATATATATATATATATATGATATGTGTTTATATATATATATATATATATATATGGAATATATATATATATATATGTATATAAATATATATATATATATATATATATCTATATATATATATCTTTATATATATATACATATATATTTATATATATATATATATATATATATATATATATACATAAACTTGTATAAATGTATTTCGATAAGTATATATATATAAACATATGTTTTTATATATAAGGATAAATAAATAAAAAAGATAAATATATTATATATATATATATAATTATATATATAAATATAAAATATATATAAAACAAAAATATGTATATATATATACATATATAAATATAAAAGAAACAACAGACTTGTTTGAGATCCGAGGCTGAAATGCAGACTGTTCTGGCAGACCAAACGAAAAAAGCGATTGGCGATAGGCGTTTAGAAACGCACACAACCGTCAAAATTTTGCAAGTTTGATTATGGCAACTGTAACGGCTGCTCTCCTATCATACACCGCCCAGTTCGTTTCAGCGGTTTCAAATCTGTCCGGATATTGTATTTTTAGAGTTAACTTTTCTGAACTGTATTATCCGCTATACTGTAGTTTACCGTTGCATTATTTGTGGCACAATTAGTCCTGATAACTAACTGCTCAGCTTTGCTGTGTAACAAACTTGTTTCTTTCAGAATAACAAAATAATTCAAATTGAAACTATCAATTTTTGCTCAAGTTTTGGTTAATAACTCAAGTTATAATTCGAAATTGCAAAAACCCCTATGTCCGTTTCTAGGTAGCTGTCCTAGTTACTGGTTAGGGTAAATAATTTTGGTCTCCGATTCGTTAATGTTTTCGGAGATTTTTTCCCGATAAACAAATTTAACAAATGTAACCAAATTCGCACTTTGTGCTTCTCAGCGCACTCAATTGCTCAATAACGCAATCAGTGAACTACACTAGGCTCCGTTAAAGCCGGTAAGAGAAACTGACTTTATGCTTTGCACAAAGTTTCTCTTACTTAGGAACTTCGTTCCTCAGAAAGTAAGTTTTGAGAATATCAAAGTTAATTCTCTTTTCACAAATCAAAGTAAAGTTAAAACTGTATAATCACTAATATGATCTACAGAAACAAGACACGATAACAAGTAATTTACCTCTCAAGAAAGCGTGCTTCAATACGCACTGTATGTCAGGTTAATATGACCAAAATTGCAAATTTCAACTGATTTTTGGTAGTTTTTCATGCTCCTTTTATGCTGCTAGTCACGTGGATTTACATGTCAAATTCAACTGTTAATTGGTTGTAGATAATAATGTCAACAGAATGTGAACACTTTTTTATAACGTCACTTTTTCAGTGTAAATTTGATGTCATGGGAAATTTGTTAACCATGTAGAAGTTTTGTCGAATATTCTGTATCAATAACAGGTTGATTCGCAATCCAATCGCAAAGAATCTGATGCAATACTGTTAAGTCGTAGTATTGTTTTGCTGGTGGTTGAAGTAGTTCGAGTTTTGAGTTATACTTCATGAATGACGATTGTGTACTAATTATAGTTGCTAAACATAAATGTTGAACAAAGTGAACAAATCCGTTTGGCTTCGATAGAATGCAGCATTAAATTTCGCTTGTCACGCTATTCTAATTTTAATGCTCGAAAGGACCTTGAAGCGCTATTCGATTTGGTAATTGAGTTAGTAAGCTCAGCCGCCACAGCAAGTTTGATTAACAAAAGACTTTCATTTTTGTGAATCCAAGTTAAATGCACGTAGTTTACAATAGATTAAAAATGATGAGACAAAATTGTCAAACGTTCTAAATGTCAATTCCAATTAGTTTGAAAGTACTCACTTCTGAAAAACACTCACTTGAAAAAAACTGTTTTTGAAGTTGTAAAGTGACCTTGATCCTCGATGACGTCATTGCTTCTGTCCAAACGAAAGCTCTAAACCATTTTTTATATTTTTCTAGTATGTAGAGCTTAGTACATATTCACGTTAGAAATCCAAACCTTCATTTTTTCTAGTTGAGAGCCTCGGTAGCTGACCCCTAAAATCTGACTTAACCGAAAGAAAGAGCTATCGAATGATTAGTTGTCCTGATTAGGGCAGTTGAAAATTACTAGCTAGCTACTCCTAGATAATCATTTATCATTCGCTTAACCGCATGGCTCTTTCAGTAGCCCATTATAATAGATACTGCTGGATGTAATTTTTGTTTTTTTTTGATATGCTGTTTCAATTAAGTTTTTATTTAGTTATGAAAGGTTAGTACTTCTGCTTTTTTTCAAGCACTATCCTCTTGAGATTGTTTATTTCAACTCAGTGTGTGTTACATTAGGTGCTCTCATAAGTCGTTTGACATTTTAACAGTCTTTTTCGACCTATGCTAATTGTAGGTTTTAGTGCCCTGTATTAATTCAACTACTAATCATTACCTTAGTCAGGTTTAAATATAAATCATTTTATTCACCAAAGTTAGGTGACTCCGATGAAACCAAACTGAGTAAATTTGGCATTAATTGAGAACCTCCTAACGGTTAACTATACAAAGTTTTTGTCAATAATAATTCTGGCTGTTTAAAATTTTGGTCTTGGCCTTCGGCATCTTAAAATTTGAACACACATTCTTCAATTCAATTTATAATAAATTGCCTCTAATTTTTTTTGGTTTATCTGTTTTGGAGCATGAATCATATAACTTTCGAAATAATTCTGCTGATATTAATTGAAACATTGCCACAAACCTTATAACTTTTTTCGTCAGTGTTGAAAAAATGAGCGTTTTGATCGGAATTAGATTTTTCAGTTATCGCATTTTTTATATTTTTCTAGTTCATCGATGATTCCTACGCAATGACTGGGTGGTCTTATGGTAAAAACGACAACCTACCTCTTCTAGACCTCGTGGAGGATCCCACTGGGGCTGGATCGACAGGAGCGGGGTTTGAACTTCCACCACCCGCCTCGAACCGGGGAGGGGAGAACCAAGAGTTGGTTTCCCTAGACGAAAAAGGCTCGACGGTTTTTTCAGAGGTAAAAGAAATTAAAAAAAATAATGTGTTTTTATTTCTATATGTTATATGTATATGAACAAGTTTCCCTGGCCACCCATCGTACTTTCCTTGACCACTTATATGATCAAGAATTCAAGTTCATACATGATTCTTGGTAATTATACAAGGTTATAGATGATTTGTTTCCTGGTTGTCATACAAAGATCAAATTCGATTTCTTGGAACTCATACAGGGATCATACGAAAGTTTTGAAAGCCGAAAAAATTTTATAACCCTCATTTTCGGAAAAAATTGCTAAATTTTTTTACATGGAAATCATACATGGTCATACATGAAATATAAACCATTAAATTGTGCAACCAATTCATGTATAAAGTAGTCAGAAAGCGCATTTAAAAAATTAATTGTATTATATGTACAGTCTACTGTTTGACACTTTTGTTGCGCCAAGACAATGATTGTGGGCTGTTTGTACGCCTATTTAGAAAATGATATTGATGTTAAACCAAATACAAATTCTCCTGGTTTTTGATATTAACGAGCAGTTATTGGTATGACCTGGCCTCAGAGAATATCAGTTTTTTTGCTCATTTTACTCAGACTTAACTCTCAATTAGCTTCCAACTCTGGAACAAACAGTCCTCTACTTGAACGGTTGGTGCTCACCAAAGCGATGTCAGGAAATTACATCAGCCATTCCCTAATGTTCCAACCTCCAAATTTAGTTGAGGGCTAGGAATTTTGGGCTACTTTGGCGCTTATTGTTAAGTTTGGCCGATCTACATTTTTTACTGAGAGACACAATCAGGTATTAATAAAGTTCTAAAGTGAACAATGAGGTTCAAATTTTCATTAGCAACCACTTTTCTTACTTTATCACGCATTCAGATATTTATTTCGTTCCACTTTTTCTCAACTATTTTTTTCTCTAAAATTCTTTGCAAATTCTTTAGATATTCATAAAGCAAACTAATACAGCAAAGTTGATACTAGCTGAACAAAAAAATATACATGAAAAATTTTGGTTAAAAATACTACAATAAGGAAATTTTTGTAAAAAAAAATTAAAAAATAACAATAGTTTTTCATTCTGTTTTTTTCCAGGATACCAGTAGAACCTCATTTTTAAATGTAATAGCTTCTCAATATGTAGCCGAAATTAAAATTTATCGATTTGAGCCAAAAAAACTACATTTTCAACTTTTAAATATATAAAAATTTATTGTTTGCCTTTTGCCATTAAACGTGATATCACAGGAGAAGTGGCCTGCTGACCAACAGACGCATAGCCAACAAAGTCCATTAGTGAGCAGCCAGTGATCATATTATCGTTTTCAGTAGAACGATAACATCAAAATTTTTCAAACGTTATTTTTTTCTTCAACATGAAACGTTGGGTTTTCCGATTGAAGAAGAAGGAAATTTTACGACTCAAAAAGATATATTGTTGTTGAAACAATAAATTCCCTGTACTGTTTTTAGAATATCTATTAATGCATTTTGTCAATCTTTTTCTCAAATACTCCTCATAAAAATGAGGGTTTTTGTTTTTTTTCCTAATTTCACAATTAGTATACCCTTATTAGCCTAGTCATAATTTACTTGTACTTAGGAATATGCAATCATTTCGATAAAATTGAAAAAAGCTCAGTACGGTGCCAGTAGTACATAAAAAGAGCAACTAACTTATGAAATTCTGTAACCTAATAGTCAATGATGACTTAATTGTCTCATCTGTTAATCCCCCTGCTTTTGTTTTTAAACATAAAACCGCAGTAACTATGGTGAAGAAAAACGGTTAAACTTTTCTAAGCTTCATTCATTTGAACTTTGAGTAAGGTCAATCAGGAGACAATTGTTAAAGTCAAAAACTTGAACAAAAGTAAAAGCAAACTGCTAATACATTAATGATGTACTCTGGATTCGACTGACAGAAAAAGTTGCTTCCCACCACTTCTGACAAACCACTGGAACAAACTAATTCTATCGACAATGTATTCACAGTTTCACTTAAAAAATCCACGAAAAAAACTGCAAAAGAGGAACAAAAAACCAATAACTATAGGAAAATGTGACAAATAAGGAAATCCGCCAATGTTCTCAACGTTCAATGAAATACAATAATCAAATAATACAATAATCAATGAAATGCAATAATAAATAATACATCAAATCAATTAGTTTTAGCAAAATTGGCAAAACTTTAAGAACGGCGCGTGGCCAGATTACCCAGTAGAACATAGGGAAAAGAACTGAAGCCATATTGACCCGAAACCATTTCAAAGTGTTTAATGAAAATCTCTCCCAGTTCCAACAATTGACTTCAGGAGACCATTTGACTGGTCCATGACTACCTCTGCAACAGATGGCGCACTATGCAGTAAAAAATTACTTACGTAAAAAAGCAAAAACTATTAGGAAAATTTGTTGATTGCATCAAAAATAAACTCATCGAATACTCACTCATCTCTTCATTTTATTGCAACGAATTTAATTAAATTATATAAAAATGTACTTGGCTAAAAATCTCAGAAGAGATATCTCAAAGGCAAAATATCTAAAACGGAAAAGATGAGAGTAATAAGTAATATCTCATATTGTATAACTATTAATGCATAAAATAAAATGATAATTGCTTAAACTGATCATAAATTCTCCTAAGCGTACATATACTTTTTGGGGTGAAATAATTCCATTTTATCAAGGAGACTTTGAAAATGACGCTAGTGAAAAAAACAATTCTCGCAATGCGGGAATTTTATTGCACCTTTTTCCTCGCTGTATGTCAAAAAAATGCATGGTCAGAAAGTACTGTCTCTTTCTCTCTTCTAATGATATTCGTTAAGAAGATTGACTTAAATAATGATAACACTCCAGTCGTAAAATGAACAGAGCGCAATTGACAGATGGAGGCGATTAAAAACCGCTATTTGGCAGGTTGGAACACTTCCTGTATGAAGGAAGCACAGCAGATGAAAATTAACCATATTGGTTAAACGTAAATAGAAGGAAAAATAAATGTGCGACACCCGGTAATCTTAGTAGGATCTTATACGGTTTCTTGGAAATAATGCAGAACTCACATATGACTTCTTCGGTTTCACTACAGGAGCGTAAGAAGTCACCCGTTGACAGTATGAAATCATAAATGATCCTTATATGAAATCCAAGAAACTTCAACCCGTGTTATCATGGGTTATCGTTTTTCGTTTGTGCCACCAGCTTAGCGGGCGCTTATTAGCAACTGCCGAAAGCTCGGCTCTTTTTTCCTATGTAATGGTACGGATGGCGAGAGGGGGTGGGGTGTGCATAACATACTGGATGGGAGCGCTACAGGAGAGGATCGGCTGGTACATAGCTTACTCGGAGTTATGACCAGCCTGGACAGTTAATCTCGAAGTTTCTATGTACAAAAATATGAATTATATATTTGTTCATTTTCTATTTTTTTGCAGCTGTTCTGAATAATCAAATGCTGACAATTGATGAATTATTTGTTGTGCTCATAATAGTTCGACTAAGTTTAGATGTTTGAACTTATGTTTAAACCTTTATTTTAATAACGCAAGCACTGTGTTATGCCTCCTTCTTGAGATTCTTCAAATGATTTAAGTAAATTTTTCTTGGGCATATGGAAACTTCAAACTATCGAGTGTTTTTTATGGTTACAGGTGTACGAAGACGACGGAACACTGAACACCAAGGCTGCAACATACACAGACAAATCAGCTTTACTTGTTCAGAACCACTGTCTCTCTATCATGGTAACAATACGGATTTCATTAGAACAAATTAGAAATTGATTAGATATCATAACGTCATAAGAAACGGGGGGGGGGGGGGGTGGTTATGAATCAAGGCGAGAAAATAGTTAGAAATTTAGGATCTTTTCCGTTTGAGCCCCCCACCCCGCCCCTCCATTATACGTTATGACTCCCCCCTCCCTCCATTATACGTTATGACCCTCCCTCCACCCAGCTACACAGCACGTGCCATTACATAAAAAATCATTATGAAAAAATATGGCACGTGCGAGCTGGGGGTGGGGCACAAACGGAAAAGATCTGCAATTTATTACGTTGTCGTCTCACTCAATAAGCGGTAAGCGGGGGGGGGGCCTGAGATGCAAATTGCTCTCGAAGACTTAATTTCACTGGTCATGAATACTGTTGCAACATATGTTTTTGTTGCGTTGGAAACGCGCTAGGGTTTGGTTTGCCCGTTCAAAATATATCTCAAGTGATGATTTAACTGCTTCATGATTTGAGCAGATGTGAAGTTTCCGATTAACCTAGAAAGTTTCGATTGCTTAAATAGAAATCTAATTAAGAAATTTAAAACATTGTGATCACGAGACGAAATTGGTCTATTGGGTAATTTCATTAAACGAATTTTTACTGTTTTCAAGTTGAAAAATATTTTTCAATGTAGACATTTAAACCAATTTTGGGAAGTGAGCCTCGTGAAAAATTTTTGTTTTCACTCCGCTGTGTGACGCAAACTAAAGCTGGTTTTCGTACTAATAATGTTTTGTATAGGAGAGGCGCGAATATTTAATCGTTTATAAAGTTTATAATCTGCCGGATGGGGGGGGGGGTTAGTTTCAAATTCTGAATCTATGAGTGAAAGATTCTTGACATACTGTAATTGAAAATATGCTAACCAATAGATGCAAGTTCTCAAAATTGAAATGGATGGGGAGGGAGGTTTCGGTCGATAATAAAAAACAAACAAAATCTTTTGTTCAGGTGAATAGTAAAGCAGAGCACCTATTACGTCATCCTTTAGTGACAATTCTTCTGCATTACAAGTGGAACACATTCGGGAGATACGTGTACTATGCTAACTTGAGTCAGTACTGCGTGTTCCTCATCTTTTTCACTGGATTCATGATTGTCACAAAGCCACGCGAGTTCTGGAATGGTGAGAATATACCTCTTAAACAATCACGTCCATTTTTTAAAACGCACATGAAGTATGCAAAACCATGCAGAACTAGTTAAAAATTAAAAATACATAGTTGAAAATGTATAAGTGAAATCCCAGAAATTCGGATCTATTCTGTTTTGGCTTATCTATGTCTTTACAACCGGACCTCAGTCTCATGGTAAACCCGTACTGATTCATGGTATTCAACTGTACAAATGAATTTTTTTATGAGTATTAGTTTCACTAATCACTCATGAATTAATTATTATTACGCTTTTTGTTTGTTTCTCTAAGTGTAGTTCTGAGAAAAGGCTGACAACCAATTCTGAACAGCTTACGCTAATTTTAGAAATCCAATGCTGTTTTTATTCTGCAGAGACTTCATTTTTTGTCCAAAATTACATTTTTTATGGTAAAAATTGACGTGATCAAATTATTTTCATAGTAAAAACACAAACTGACAATTACTATAATTCAGCGCTGATTATCTATTTGTTTTAAGATCCGGGAACCCTCACCGAAGCATAATCGATCCAGAGGTTCCTAAATATATGGCATAAATTGATTTCCAGGCATTTTGAAACGTGCACGTTTCCTGTTTAATTGCTCTCAAACGAAGCTTGTAGCAATTATATTAGTCCTGTTGGTCTCTTTTTTAATGCCACTCTTCGTTTGACCGATTTTGCGTCTGACTCATTGGACTTTTTGTGCTCAGTAAAGGGATAAACAGATAGCGCCCAGTGGGTAATAAGTTCTCTTAGAGCCTTTCAGCTCACTAGTCTCCAAGCATCGGATTCACAAACTGTTTTGAAGACTTATACTTATGGCGTGAAGGGTGGTTCTTAGAAGTTGACCCCCCTCACATCAGCCCCCAATCCCTACCCCTGCACACCACGCCGTTCAGGCCGTAAGGGACCAGTGCAGTCCAAGGCAGTGTTGCTCCCCACTCCCATCAGCCCCCCCCCCGCTGCGCCCACCTCAAGCCCCTTCAATTAAGCTAAAGCTAGCCTCAGTAAACAGGTGGCTAGCTACTTACAAAGACAACCGGTCGTTTGAGAGAAATTCACCCGACGTTAGTCCGTTTTCTTTTAAATATAGTTTACGTGACTTCGGAAGTAACTCTGGACTTCTGGTTTTTATCGAGAACTGCAAAGCAGCTCAAGATATTGAATCAGAATTTCTAAGAGACTTCCGCAGCGTCGCGTAACTTTGTTGAAAACACAAAATGTGCACGTTTTGAAATGACGAAAGTTCATGATTGTCAAAGTTCTGACTAATTGCATATATGCAATTTGGCATTGTAAAATCTGGCACTGCAGACTTTTGGCTTTTTAAAAGGTACACGTTAGTGTTTTAAGCAAGGATACGTGACTCTGGCATAAGACATTTTGAAATTCTGGCTGATCATCTCCAACTACAAAGTTCTCTAAAGTTAGATTGTCACTTTTTGTGCTGAAGTATTTGACCTCTTATGGTTTTTGAGAACCCAAATATTAGTCTCAGGCAAAAACTCACCTCGACAGAAATTTATGTTTATTTTTAATGGAAACGATTTTCTGAGACAATTTTTCTGCAAAACGCTTTTCGTTAAATTGAATAAAACACTTTTTTGACATGAATTCATTTCCACTGTTTTCCGCTAAAATTAATTTTTGCTCCAATAAAATAAAAAGATAGGATGAGATTGATTTAGCAAGATGAGTTAACAAAATTGATTAATTAACAAGATTGAAATTAACAAGGTTGATTATCGAGAATTTTTATGTTTTTTGGAATGCAATTTTTTATTTCTTTCTGCGCAGCTCTTAAGATCAGACCTCATTACTATTTAGAAAAGATTATTCTGCTTTTGAGATGAAAAGAAAGTATTACTACAATTTGAAAAAAAATGTCTCGTGCTTCGCAAATGGAATACTCGTTTTTCCCCTGTCTACAATATTTCGGAATTGGTTATGCCTATCGTTCAAAAATTTGGTTATCGCTGTTCCCGAGCGTAAGGCATTCGAAAACTGCAGTTTTCTTAACAACTTGGAATTAAATTTTTAATTGTCTCTTTTTGAGAGAAATTGTTAACCATTTCCTCAAGAAAGTTCCAGAAACGGTTTCTTTGCAATTATCAAAACGTATAGCTTCTAGTTGAACATTATCCTCAAGCAATATTTTCAAAAATACTTTTTTGCATATTTTTTGGGATTTTTCCTATAAAAAGAAATATCGTCAACATCTCTCAACTGGATATTCTTTTTCTTGGACGCCTTTTGAATTGTGAGATAGGATGAATTAAAATTTCATTAAGCAAGTGGATTCATTGAGTTCTGTTTTAGATTTTTCAACAAATGCGACTCTTGAAGAGTACATAAAGAGTCCTGGGTCACACACAAACTGGGCTGCCTTTCGATTCTTCCACTACCTGGGAAAGTGGGTCATCATTGCATCCGCCCTATTCAACTTATCCAGGGAGGTTTGTCAATACTAAAATAATCTTTGAGCACATCCAGTCTTTTGATGGACATTTTATTTCTGCGCTCTCAGATTGTAGGGATGGTTTTGACGGATTATCATTTTGTTTTTATCCTTTGTGACCTGTTTTTTATCTTCATCTGTTTATAGTATTATATTATTTCAGAAGTCAAGAAAATATTTGGTTAAAATTTTTTATCCCTCTTAAGTTCAGAGCTCACAGCTAAATTGTTTTCAACTAACGTGCATCGTAAGATGGGTTTGCATTGCTTCTTTGTTTTTCAAAACATGCAAAATTGAACTTCTTCGGGTATTACAGATATCAGTCAAAGATGCTCTCTGATAATATATATGATTCTGATTGACCACACTTTTCAAATAAAGTTAGGTCAACATGATCTTTCTTTGTTTTGTTTGTATCACTAAAGTTTAGTTTTTTAGCCCAAACAAACATCAGAATAAATTGAAACTTTGATGTGTGTTGTGATGTGAATCATGTTTTTTGAACCTGACAATTCTGGAATATAAAATATTTTTTCAAAAAAAAAATAAGAAGAAAGTTTTAAATGTTGGTCAACTGAAACTCATTTACCTCACTATTTGTCATAAATAGATAAAGGCTTCAAAAATGTGAACTAATTTTTACTGTTCATCATTGTGCAATAGCTTTCTCTATTCTTTCAGCGCAAAAAACTGATTTAAGCAGAAAGCCGTTTTTTTCAAAAATTACATCTGAATGGTTGATATCTGCCCTAATTGCTACAAAATAATTGCTTAAGGCCATCACCGTTGACTGGTGTAATTTAGTACTAAACGAAAACAAGGAGGCCCGATAATGTGCGATGGCACATAAGGTTCCGACCCCACTCATCCACAATTTTATCATAATTGGCTACCAAATAAGGAACAGATAGAAAAACCCAAAAATTATATTTCGGGAATCCCAAAAAACCCAAATAATTTTCAAAAAAAATTGTGTATGAACGATAAGATATCCTCCAAAGCAACTAACTCAATGGAGTAAAAATTGATGCATTAGATTGCTGTGATATGCCAATATTAAGAAAGCGAGTCAATACGAACAGCAAAATCAAACAACAACAACAACAAACATTAATTACATCAAAAACTTTATGTCCGTTTTAAAAAACAAAATTTAATGAATTCTACATACCGTCAGATAAACCTAAAATTAAACAAAATAACTTATAAATCACCAGAAAAGATATGGGACCAGTCGATAAAAAGGTTTGGAAACAATTAGACAAAAAAAAATAAAAACAGTAAAGTTAAAAAATTCGCTTATTTTGTTTTAAACAAATAAATTTAAAGTGTTGAAAACCATTAGAAATCAAGTAAAAAATACCAAAGGTTGACGATTACCAATGCTTCTACAGAAGGGCATTAGGACCTGTCCTTATTCAATTTTTTAAGCGGCTAAAAAGAACAACAAAAAAACTACAAACAAAAATTCAATTGAAACTTTCCGGAAAACGCTGTTAAAACCGTCAAGCCATATTTTGGCCCTCAAAATATATTCGATTGCGCCTTTTTCAAACACCGATAATGTATTATATGGTCATTCATTAGTGAGACTAGGTAACAAATAGGCAAAAAAGAGAAAGGAGCAAAAGTTTGTAATACTTTTGATTTTTCGAAACAAAATTACATCCAAAGTCAAGAAAAACATTAATTACAGAATGAAATACTTAAATAGGGTCGTTTATTCATCAAAGGGAAGCTCCTGAGACGTGCAGTTATCCAGAATAAGTCTTGTGTCTACGAAAAGAACGTCAAATGTGACAAAAATCAAATTAATTTACTTTTTTTTTGTGAAAAACCGGTGTCGGTCATAGTCAAACCAGTAAGGTCATAACGAATTCTTTAAAAAAATAGATTCTGGGACACCACTCCCTTTTAAAACTTTCTTTTAACGCCCATAATGCCAAATTCGACCTGTAATTAACGAGATTAGGTAACAAAAAGGAAAACAAAAAGAACAAAATTGCGAAGTTAAAAAGTTTTTTTTTAGTTTTGGAAAACGATTGTTTTCAAAGCCGTGGAAGCCATCAGCTATCTACTAATATCAGAATACCGGATCATTTATTCCTCCATGAAAAGCCAATGAAAACTATCACTATACAGGAAATTTCATACGACTGAAACGACAATGTAAAAATGACAGTTAAATACAAAATTAAAAAATTCAATTAATTTTTTCAAGAAAGAAGTGTCAAGACCGTTAAACCGACAATCTAGATCTTTCAAGATTTTAATATGGTCATTTGTGTTTTATTTTGAACGCTAATAATGTGATATGGGAACTGTCAACATTGTGATAATGTGACAAAACTAGAAAACGTGAAAAACTGGCAAATTTCTAAAAACAAACAAATCTGAAATCTAGTAGTTTCAAAGCCAGAAAACAAAAAATTCAGTCTTAAAACCACAATTGAGACTAATTTTTTTAATCAGTAGAAGGAAGAAGCATTCTTTTTTGCTGACGCTAAGCTACAAGTTGACAAAATTAAGAAAAAAGGAGAGGAAAAGTTCATTAAGCCAATATTTATTTAAAAATCAATGATTTTTAAAAGTCGAAACGACCATAAACTTTCAAGTAAAAACTAAATAAATTAGCTTGGAGCTTCTGAGGAAGCCAATCGGAGCTATCACTCCTGAGCTTTGATTTGATATGTTCTGTTCTTTATTAATAAAAAAGTGTCTTTTTTTTCAAAAAATACCGACTGATTACAATCCGAATTCTTTTTGTATTGTAACAATCCAAGATTGGCCCAAAACTAGCCCGAATAATGCTTATTGTTCGTTGATTTTTCGAATGTTGTAGATGTAGAAAATTTGTTAGTTGAAAACTCAAAAACAAATTCTGCATTTTTGATAATCAACGAGTAAAGTTATCAAAAAACGGCAAAATTTTAATTACAGAGCACTCTCAGCGGAAGTTGAAGTAGGAAAAGCCCCCTTCTGAGTCTACAAAGATTGTATTAGTGTTGTTTCGAGGTGTACTGCCGGCAAATTCAATCAAAATGGACTAAAGTAGCTTATTTCGTGCTGTTTTTGATAAAGAAGGCTGAATTTTGAAATATTTAGCCAGAATTTTTGACCAAGAAAATTTAATCAAAATAATCAATAATGCTTGTTTGTCTTTAAAAATAAAATCAACGACATTATTCTTAAAAATTTTAACAAATTTTAGCAAAACTGACAAAAATTTAGGAAAAAATTCCGGAAAATGTGAATAAAAACAACGTGAATTCACTTGAATTCACACGTGAAGTTTAAACCTCGATAACTCCCTGTAGAAAACGAATTAATTCCATATTCTACGCTGGACGAGCTTTCTAATGATACCAGTCTCAACTCTCTACGATGAATATATCGATCGGCGAAAATTGACTGAACAAAAAAAAACCCGTTTGAGTATATAGTTCCTCCCCCCTCAGGAGGGGTCGGAACAATTATTTTTTTTTCAGAGAAATTAATACATAGAAAACGGTTATCGTTCCAGTTGTGTTCTCATAACTATGTAATGCGATATGCACACTGTCTGGATTTCGATTATCATCATTTCCCTTGAAAATTTTATATCTTTCCAATTTGTATTCTCATTCCAAATTGAACCTTTTTCGTATCTCACGTAATTGTTACCATCACATAGATGTCACCATCACCGTTCAAACATTGGTTATTAACCGTTCCTATGGCAAGGAAAGGCAGTTTTAATCTTGGAAACGTTGCTGGAAATTTTTTTGTTAGAGAATTGTTAATCATTCCCCTTGAT
This sequence comes from Convolutriloba macropyga, assembly GCF_964194025.1. NCBI lineage: Eukaryota > Metazoa > Xenacoelomorpha > Acoela > Convolutidae > Convolutriloba > Convolutriloba macropyga. The sequence goes on from NC_134473.1 coordinate 55,659,263, forward strand.
TTCCAGAAATGTTTATAGTTCAAAATTGTGAAATCAATTTGTTCGTATTGAATCATTATTGACAAACTGACTTTAAAAAATAAGAATGACATCTTTATTTCTTTTTCCTACACCAAATTTACATGTATTTTTTAAACTTTGGTTTCTATTAAAACCTGTTGAATTATGTGATTTGGGATAAGTCAAGTTTCATTGCACGGAATTTTCCCGGCACCTTCTGGATACAACCAACAAAGTTTGGTCTAGTAATCAGTTGGTTTTTGTGTTCCTCAGTCGGAACCAGGTGGTTTGATAATTGAAAGTATATTGTTCCGACCCACTTTAGTGGGGGAGGGGGACTATTTACTCAATTGGTTTTTTTGTTCAGTCAAATTTGGCCGAATGATACATTCATCGTAGAGGACTGTGAGTTGTATCACTAGAAAGCCCGCCCAGTGTAGAATACGGAATTTAAAAGCTTTTTTTATTTTCACTTTTTTTCAGGGGTTAACAAGGTAGGTTCAAAATTTTGTGAATAATAGACGGATATCCGTTGTTTTTATTCACCTTTTCCGGAATTTTTGCCTATAATGTTGGCAGTTTTGCTTAGTATGTTAAAGTTAATTAAAAGTGTTGTTGGTTTTTTTCTAAAGATGAAAGATTGTCGATGATTTTTTTCAACTAATTCTTGGCCCGAATTTTTACTTCTTTTTTAAATCAGCCTTTTTTTCATCGAAAACTGCAAAAAAATTGGTTCTTTAGTTAAGTTTATTTAAATATGCCGAAAGTGAACACCTTTCAACTGATAAGACATTTTGATTCAACTAATTTACCTCTGTGCACTTCTTTTTTTTTATATCAGCCTCTTTTTCATTGAAAACTGCAAAAAATTTGCTTCTTTAGTTAAGTTTGTTTAAATATGCCGAAAGTGAACACCTAAAAACTGATAAGACATTTTGATTCAACTAATTTACCTCTGCGCACTCTTTGAAATTTTTCTTTTCAAGAAATTTTAGCTGATTTCAGCTAAAGCATCTCGATAATTATACAAACAGCATCATTTTTCTATGATATACGAACTTGTTTTGTCAAATTTTCTATATCCAACAAACTCTTGTTATGGAAGAAAATATGAGCCTGTTTACGGAATTTAGTTGTTAGCTGATGCTTTTCATGACTGTAAATGTAACCTTTTCAACAATTGTAATAGATTTTATTAAAAAGCCTTTCCTCTCGTTCTTTTTGTCTATTCGTTACCCAGTCCCATTAATCACAGACCTCAATATAAGTTTCGGCGAAGAGAAGAGAAAAATGTAATATAATATTTATTAGTGAAGTAATTATGGTTTCAATAGCTTCGACAACAGTTTTTCGCAAAAAAAATTAACTTTTTTTTAAATTGTCTGTATTTGAAGTTCTTTTTCTTACCAAATGACAAATTGGGCTTTGTGACAAGTCTCTAATGCTCTTGTTGTGGAACATACAAACATGTCTATTAATTTCAGTCTACTGCTGATAGGTTTCATGACTTTGAAAATAACTGTTTTAAAAAAAATTATGTTTTTTAAAATTGAATCTTTTGTTTTTTTGTCGTTCTGCTGCCCAGTCTTAATAAAAACAATTCTGATATCACGTTGGGCATCAGCTGTAGGTAAATTTGAAGAGAACTAGTTTTCTCATTGGTTTAATGGTCCTAAAAGCTTCAACGCCGTTTTTTTCCAAAAAGGTATTTTTTCAAAATTTACCTCGATGTTAGAGTTTCTTTTTGTAAACCTGTAACTTATTCTAATTAATGAGAGATCTTAAAGTCTTCTGTTTGAGGCCTGAAGGAACCTGTTTAATGAGCTGAATTGAATTGTTAGCTGATCGTTTTCATGATTTGGAAAAATTTTTTGTTTTCAAAAAATTTAATTACTTCTTAATTTTGCGTCTTCGGTTCTTTTTTGTCTTTTTTCAATAATTACCTATTTTCGTAAATTAGCCAGAAAGTGTTTTAATAACAGGCCACATATCACAAAATTAGCGTCGGAAAAGGGCGCGTTGTTACTTTATCTAGGTTTTCAGCGAAATGATTATCGTTATAACGGGTATGTTACCACTTTTTTGAATTTTTTCTCTTTCTTGTTTTTTTCTGTATTTCACGTTATTTTTATTAACATTTGACATTTTCCTATAAAACACAGAACGCAACGTGCGCTTTTTGTCTAATATCTGAACGTGTTTTATATATATTGTTGTTTTTGACGCTCTGATCAAAAAAGTCTCAATGGTTTTGTTCAGGAGAATAATTAATCCAAAGTTTTACTTCAACGTATAAATTATCTTTTTCATGAATAAAAACAATGTTTTATATTTCCAAAAATATAGAACATTGTTTTTAAGTTTGATATTTTCCTTTATCTTTTTTACTTAGTCTCATTGTCTCATTAATGAGCGGTCACATATCACTTTTTAGGCGTTCAAAAAACGCACAACAAAAGATTTCGTATTCTCAGGGAAAAGATTATGGTTCTAACGGCTTCGACACAGTGTTCTGGTTTGAGTTTAGATTTTTTTTGAATATAGGATATTTTTTGTACTTTCAGTTTTTGTGTAGTGTAGTCGTATGACAAAATCTTAATAATTACAGGTCCCAATGTCTTAAATTATGGAGTTCAAAAGGATCCTATTACAAACGTATTGGATGATTTCAGTTCTTATGTAAGTGTTTTTATTATTTTGGAACCAATTGTTTTCTAAAATTATAAGCGTAATTTTTTTAGCCGCTTTTGTTGTTTCTTGTCTACTTTTTACCGAGTCTCATCAAGGACTGATTCCAATTCTTTTCTAGTGAAGAACAATGAACTAGTTATTTTGTTTAGTTTATGTTTTATCTGCCGCTATTTAGACTTTGTTAATATGTTTTTCTAGAGATAGACATCGAGTTTTGGATGTTATTAATGTTTTTTTGTTGTTACTTTGTTTTTTTTCGTCTTGTCCCGTATTCTTAAAAATGGCAAATCTCCTCGGCTTTCTAAAGCGGCATATTTTCATTCCACTGATTTGTTTGAGTGGTACGCTTTTCTTTATTCAAACACTAGTTTTTTTCAAAAAAATTACATGAATTTTTAACAGTTTTGTGACCAGTCCTCATTTGGTATTCAATTAAGCCGAAATGTGGATGAGCGGGGTCGGATCATTATGTGCAAACGCAAATTACCGAGCCTCCTTGTAAACTTATCTCTCAAAATTATTACAATTTAGTTCACGAAGAGTACAAATTTAATTGGTTGATTATATTTAATGTGCTATTATTTACGTTATTAAGTGTGTGGGAATTAGTTGTACTGTTTATCTAACAACAACTTGAAATAAATGGTTACTGCCGTTATACATTTTTTTGGAGATTTTTATTTTTTTCATTAATTTTCCTAAAAAAAGATAGCTTTATTTATGTTCCACTTCTGTCAACTTAACTTATAAGCATTAACTTTAAATTATTTTTTTTCTTCGTTTATTTTTTGTTACTTTTTTAATGGTTTAATTTCGCGCTTTCTGTTCGTTGTCTACTTTTCTGTTTTAAATTTGATATTCAAAAAGTCAGTAAGACGCATTGTTCTTAACGTATAATGACCATTGTGATCAATTCAAAGCTATAATTTTCATAATTGCAGGAAAAATTTAATCAGTCAAGATTTTGCAGGAAAAAACTTTGTCTTGTCAGGTTTTTTGTAGAAAATCTTGCGCGATAAATATTATAAATCGGATTATTTGTGTTGTCAGTTGTTCCAACTTGTGAACAAGAAGTGGGACTACGTGAGTCAGATTGTGAATCTACTGGAATGGACAGTTTACTTGCTGTCTCTTGTTGTGACTGTGCCCAGTGTGTTCACATCAGGCATAGGTGACAAAAATATCAGCATCACTGCAGAGGTAAAAACAATGCTTTTGAATACCTCCTTCCTGATCAAATTCCCAGACCGAATCGACCTCAGCAATGAATCAGAAAAAAATTCAGAACATGACATTACAATCAGAAGCTGATTCAGGTCAAATTTTGGACGGAACTTGTCTGATTCAGAGTCTGACGCATGCATTGACTACGCTGATAGGTCATCGGAGAAAAAAAGTATGGCCAGGTTGAGGTGCGCGACCTAAGTCAGCTCTGATTAGACCGACTTGGTTTGAGGATATAGGGATAAAGCGAAGCCCAACAAAGAAGCCTGGAAAATATTCTATGGTCTGTATAGTCTGATTAGAGACTCTTGCTCAACTCATCAGAAACTCTGAACCCCATTTTCTCAAATACAACAATATTGACATTTAGAATCGACTCTGGTTAAATTTTTCCGTAACGTGGTCAGAGGGTTGCTTCTATTTGGTATATGTTTATTTTGCCTTCTAGGGCCGCTTGTTTGGTTGCATTTTGCTCACTCGGATTCTGAAATTTTAAAAATAGCTTACTCCTGTTTAATGGTATTCAAAAAACTTTCAATGATTACTGCAACCCCGCACCATAATATACATTAAGATAAACAATGTACACATCAATTCGTTCGCACAAACTTATGGTAAAAAAATCTTGCTTCACTGCAGAGAAATCAAAAACGGTTTCAAATCACAACTTGCTCCTATTTTAGTCCTTGATCTGGCAATGTGGGGCCTTTTCCCTGTTCCTGGCCTGGATCAACCTCATCCTCTTCATTCAGAAGTTCCCTAAATTTGGCATCTATGTCGTCATGTTCACTGATGTGCTGCAGACATTCCTCAAATTCTTTGCTGTGTTCATTCTGTTCATAGTGGCATTTGCTATGGGTTTCTACTGTCTACTGCAGAACCAGGTATTACACTTGAGATTTTTTCGGTAAAAAAAGTAGAAAATGACCCCTTCCTGACTGGTAAAAATAAGGAAAAACTGACAAAATTCTTACCTTTTTTTAACCCGTATCCTTACAGAGTTTTTTTTGGGCGTAACAGATGACAATATACAGGCTTTAAACTATAAGTGCACGTGTTTAGCTTTTTTGTGTTCTGTAATTTATTATGAAATGTAAAATAGGATTTGATCATAGTGTTGGGCAGAATAAAAATACGGAGGTGGAAGTTAAAAGTTCAGAGCTCGGATACTTTGAGAGTTCAGTTTGGGATAAAATTCATGCAGCAGAAGTCCTGAATATTTGAAATCTAAATTGAAGTGCGATACTTAGAATTATATAGGCAAGATAAGAAAAGTGCCTAACTGGTTATAAAAAAGCAACAGAAATTGTTTTAAAAAAATGGTTTTAATTCTGTTTTTTTGGCGTTTTCACCTCGGAAGGAACCGCTCTAAAATGTTTTGTGTGTTTAAATTTTCGATCTGAAAGATGATTTAAAAATCAAACAATTTGATAAATCTAGCAAACTTTAATACCCACTAAAGTAAACAGTTAAACATTAAAATTGTTGATTATATTATTATTTTTAGGAAAATTGGAAACAGGATTTGAGAATGCGTACCGTTCGGTGTAAGAAAACAAACGAGAAAAAAGATTGATTAAGCAATTTTCAAAAACTGTAGTTTTTTCATTTCTTTTAAAATCAGATACAGTTGAAACATAATGTTGAACAGGGGTCATATCAGATAATCGAACTACTCAGAAGCAACTGAAAAATTGCAACTGTAAAATTATCATTGTAAAGGGTGTGTAAATCTGTTTGGTAAGCTGCGACAACCCGAAGCAGTAACTTTGTGTTATATTCAGCGAAGATACGAAGATAACAAACCTTAGTGGATAAAACATTGGGGAAAAATGTTTCTGGCATTTATTTTTTACGCTACTACGGTGCCCAATTTTTTTTTTGCTTAAAAAAAATGTTTGAAAAAAATAATGAGGAAAAATAATTGGTCTCCAGGACCTTGGGCTTTGGAGCTAACCAACAAACTGTTTGAAGGGAAATTGTTATTATGCGGAAAATATTTTGCAATTCCAAATTTAAGTTTTTTGATTCTACAAAAGGTTAAGTTTTTCAAAGTTTTTGGATTTAAGTTATATTTTTTTGATATTTTGGGAACACCGAAATGTTAAAACTAATTGCTCGTGTTATTGGCCAGCTCCATTTTTTTTGCAAAAAATGAATCTTATTATATTCTGTAAGTGGAACTTTGTCGCAACCTAGGCTAGCAAGTTTGTTCTGTTGTTTAAAAAACGTTTTCATTTGCTCTCAAACGACGTTTGGAGCGATTACATTAGTCCTGTTGGTCTTTTTTATGAGATATTTCGCCTGATCGATTTTTTGTCTGACGCATTTGACTTTTCGTCCTCAAAAACAGAATAAACAGGTAGCGCTCAGCGGGCATTAAGTGCTTTCAGCTCACTAATCGCCAAGTAGGCGAATCACAGAAACTATTTTGAAGATTTATACTTATGGTGTGAAAGGCGGTTCTTAGAGATCCCCCCCCCCACACACACAACACCCCCACCCCCACATCAGCCCCCCTCTCACTTCACCCCCAATCCCCACCTGGGTCATCGTCCAAAGCCGGGAAAATTGTCCAAAGGGGATTTTTGTTTCTTATCTACTACCCTATAAAATAATTAGAAAAAAATGATCCTCCATGCGCTGAAAATGAGCAAATTTGAAAGAAATAGAAAATTCCTATGTCTTCGTTTTTTTTCTTAACGCTTACAATTGGGACCTTTCTTGGTATCAGCATTGTAGAATATTATTGGCCTTTTGACACCTCAGACAGCCTAAGGAAAGTTAACTGCAAACTTATTGGCTGAAAAATCCGTCTAAGTGCAAGCAGCGAGATATTCTTTCCAAATTTTTGTAAACAAGCTACCAAAATCCGTCAAACTAATTAAACTGTAGTTCCATGAGTTGTTCAGATAACAAGAAGAAATAGCGTTAATCAGCAAAGTTTTAAAATACCAGATGACTACAGTTCCAGATTATAAAATGCCAGATTTTCCTATATAGATTGCCAGATTTTGCAAGTTCTTATCTGAAGCGAAAGTTACGTGATTCTGCTAAACTCACGTAGAAGTTTGGTCTTAAATGTCAATTGGCTACGCGGTTCTTGGTCAATGCCAGACTTCGTCAGTGACGTCATCAGAGTTACGTAACCTGTACATAATATTTGTTTTCAGGAAGACTTCAGCACAGTGTTGTATGCGATGTTGCGTACTATGGTAATGATGATTGGTGAGTTCGACTACACAGACACCTTTTTCTTCGGAGATGTGGCCATAGAGGGTATTTGGAGGATCAGTTCTCTCACCTTCTTCGCCATATTCATCGTCGTCATGAGCATCATCACTATGAATCTTCTGGTATTCTACTAAAAACATTCATCATTTTTCATTCAATAGGATGTTTAAATTAAAATAATTATTAACAAAAAATACTAAACAATTAAAGCAGCCAATCATCCCAACTACTTCCTTTTTCCTTTTTCACAGGGCTCTCAGTAATTGATATTGAATCTAAAAACCTGTTACCTAGTATAATTGATTACCTGATTTTGCTATGCTATTTTGCCATCAAAATTCAATTTTATTCAATTCACAGATTCTTACATTGTTTTCACATCTGTCTAAGCTTTGTTAAAAATGTAACCGATCATCTCGGGTTGAAAAAATACCCTGAAAACATTTACTTGGATGATAATTGTGTCACAGTTCTGTTCACAATCAGAAACGACAAGGAATTGCACCATAAAGAGAAAATTTTTTAAACTAGCTTTTTGAAATTAAGTGGTTGTACATATAAAAACATTTTGAAATCCTATAATGTCCGTTTGTATTAGTTTGTTGAAAAAACTTAAACTTGATAAGCACAGAAGAATTATCAATAAAGAGTGTTTTTAAATTAGAGTAATGCTTTGCTGTGTCTGCCATTATTGTCTCATGCTGGTTCAAATTATAGCCAAAATACTAAGTCCGCAAAAAAACTTCATTTTCAAATTTTTTATGGTTGTTAAATCTTGGTTCTATATAATTCTTCGGAAAAGGTCTAAAAATTCAAAAACCTAACGAGACATTTTGTTTGCAAAGGAAGGCTGCAAAAACTATTTTAAAAGTTGATGAAGAGGTAGCAACTTCTCAGGAGAACCTTAGACATTTTGGTAAAATCAAATAAAGAATATGACTAAAATAATGATCTCAAGAGCACTGTAGTATTACGAGAGCCGTTACAAATGAACGGATAATTAATCCCGCATTAGAGCGAACGTATTTAGGCGCTAATTAACCATTCTTTCGCCGCGCGCTAAACAAACTAACGCTTGTTAAGACTACCAGTACACAAGTATTTAAACAACTCAGTTCGACTTATTTAAATAACACAACTTTAGGCCTGGATCTCCTCGCTTATATCCAGGATAGAAAATGTACATTGTTGAACGTAGGCGGCCTGTAAAACCACAGTTTCTTTTGATTTAAATTACTTCTGCTTTTGACAGTTGCAATGCAGATCTTTCCCCCCAAGTTCAATAAAGATGAAGCAGATTGCTTCAGGGGAAAAGACAATAGAGTCTCATAAAAAGCCCCCAAGAAAACCATAATTGTTGCGGTTTTAGAAGAGGGGAAAAGCAGAAAACAGGCGCCTACGAAATCAATAATTGATGCTCTCAGCTTTTTAGATTTTTATTATTTTTTGGAGTTTCAATAATTTTTCCGTGAGATAAAAAAGAGTTAATTCTCTTGCCTTCTCGGCCAATAGGAAAATTAAGAAGCACCTCACTATGAACGTGAGTTTGTGATTCGCTCCCTATCGGCCCAAACGGAGCTGAGAGGAATTAATTGTTTCTCTCAGCGAAGTGGGACGGAATAAAATTAGAGAGACAGAAATCACTCCCAGAAACGAGCAGCAGACAACTGCTTTCATTTTTCTCAAAATTTAACTTCACTTTAACAATAAGATAGTCGAACAAAATTGTTTAATAACTTAGACAAATAATTCCAGATTTAATTTTATAACTTTCTTTTTCGACAAATAACATAACTGAAGAAACACCCAAGTGAACGATCGCCCAACAGCTCACCTCCATTTCATCACTACACAACTGGTAATTTGTAAGCTGTAATTTTATATTTACTCTTTTATAAATTAAATACTTTCAGCCCCCCAACTACTTTAAATTGAGACTTATAGCACAGACAGATCTTAGGCATATATCTTTGCCTTCGATTTGTTATATCTTTTGTCAAGTTTGACTGGCATACATAAAGAGATCCCGTATTGTGTGATCTGTAGCAGCCCAGCCAAATTTGATAACTGGTGCGCCCAGAGGAAAGAATCACGCCTGAATTTTTGTTTTTCTATCCGATCGGATTAAAATAGTAAAATAACCACTAGCACAGAAGTGAAAGCACACTAGTAGCCAAACAAATAGAGTAATTTATATCAAATTTACGGCCGAAATACAGTAAATTTACATTAAAATAATAACAGGCAACTGATTCTTTGCTCTTGTAAAATTGTTCTGACCCGGGTGGGGGTAATCTATGTCCAATTTTTAGTTTATTTATATAACAATTGAAGTACTTTTACATTTTATAGTCAAAATTTAACCAAAAATCATCCCCCCAAAACCTATTTAGCCTAATTTTTACCCAATTTTCATCAAATTTATGGTCAAATTTTAGTATTTACACCTTAAATAACCGAAATTCAACCAGATTCTATCCCCCCAAAACATATTTAATTTGATTTTAACCCAATTTTCACCAAATTTATGGTTGAATTTTAGTATTTTCACTCTAAATAATTGAAAGTTATACAAAATTCATCCCCCCATAACCTGTTTAGTCTATTTCTAACCCGATTTTGACCAAATTTATGGTTAAATTTTAGTATTTTCACTCTAAATAATCGGAATTTATACAGAATTTATCCCCACAAAACTTGTTTAGACTATTTCTGACCCGATTTGGACCAAATTTATGATTAAATTATAGCATATACACTCCAAATAACCAAAAATTATCCAAATTTCACCGCCCCAACACCTAATTAAACTAAATTTTAGCCGATTTTCACCAAATTCACAGCAGAATTTTAGCATTTTCACACTAAATAGCCGATTTTTAACCAGAAATCATCCCCCCAAATCATATTTAGAGTAACATATGTCTAATTTTTACTGAATTTTTGACCAAAATATAGCATTTTCAAACAATTTAACGTAAATTTAACCAGAATTCATCCCCCCAATTAGTGTTTAGTGTAATTTATATCTAATTTTCTACACATTTAAGCACACGTTGTTGCATTTTCACATTAACTAACCCAATTTTGGTTAAATTTAAGCCTTCCTTAGTTGAATATTCACTCTGTTTTATCAATTACTTGACCCGGGTGGGGTAATATTAATCAAATTTTAACCAAATAAACATCATTTTGACCTAAATTCTCAAATATTAACCAGATTTTAACAAAATTAACGTTACTTTTATCATAATTTAACGGATACTAATCACATTTAAGCCTTAAAAACATCATTCTTATTCAATTTTAACCAATATTACTCAAGAAAATAGCCATATTAACGTCATTTTTACACAAAATTAGTATATTCTAACCAAGTTTTTACCACATAAATCTCAATAAGGCTCAAATTTAACAAAGAATAACGGGTTTTAAACTAAATTTTATCCCCCCAACATAGATTTTTAGCCTGAAAATAACATAAATTGATGAGAATTCCCCCATTTTAACCGGTTTCACAATAAAAATTTCACCAATAGAGGTTTTAAACAGTGCATGGACCAAACTGGAATAATTATTGTAGAACATCTTAATCTAACAGCAATAGAAAACACTAGAAGGGGTAAAATAACACGGTTTATTACTGACGGAATTACTTTCTTAGCTATTTTCTACGTGTTTGAACATAATTCTCCCGCTGATTTTTGTATAACTTATGCATCTGAGAACCCTAATTTTCAGAATTTACTAACTTTGTTAAAAACTAAAAACAGTGTGATCGAGATTCCCACAGAAAATTTAGCCAATAATTAATTAAAAGAGCGTAAACTAGCCTTTTTAACCCAATTTGTACACAAATTTATCATAGAAAAGTTGTTGTCTCATGTTAAAATACGGTCATTAACAGACTCAAGCACTTAAGAAACAATATTTAAACACAATAATAGCTACAAAAATACTACTACTGATGTACTAAACATCCCGTACTAAACGTTTTTATACTGTCTTCTGTGTAATTTCATACAAAAATACATTAATAAAACAACAAAAACAATTGTTCTATGTTATTTATATGTCATATATTAAAGTAAACGTTCAAGATCTAAATATAAGTATTAAAGTACATAACAAAATAGGCAAAGTTTCATATTATTTAACTGACAAGAACAGAAACTTTTTATGCATTTACCATCACTCTTCTAGCGAAACAGAAACTGAAATCTACATAACTTACAAGTGGACCAACCCAAACTTTAAGGAACTTTTGTGTGCTCTAAGAAATCAGAACAGTGTGATAGAATTAGCATAAACGTTATCATCTTGTGTGTGGATGAGCCACCAAAATAAAATTCCCCCGTTTGGTTTACAAATCTTAAAAATTTTTAAACCAAAATACATCAACGTTTCTCCTGACGATCCGAGTTTACCAGATAGAGTTAAATTACTTATAAAAACAGAATTTGTCACACAAATTAGATTTTCAAAAATAAACAGATTTCACCAATACTCTGTTGAATTTAAACACTCTGAAAGCACTTATCCTTGGTTATTAAATTTTACCGTTGAGCAAACCGATATTTACTCTTGGGTTGAAATTTTTAGTACTGATAACGGCAAAAACTTTGAATTTAAAATACAATCATTAAACGGTCCTAAACAAATAAAATTCATAACACAAAACAAACAGTTCAACTTTCTACCTTTGTATTAGCGTTTTATTACATAATTGTTATAACAAAAATATTTTCTACACTAATTACCCAACTAATAATACTTTCGTATAAAATATTCTTTTCGTACACTAAAATAAAACATGGCAGCGAACGTTGTTGCGTACCCCGACATAGCGTTAGAGAAATTTACAGGTTTAGACCCATCTGAAGATGCCCAGGAATTCTTTAGTTTAATACAAAGAAAAATCCAATTCTCACTAGGAACAAGAGATCCTGCGGATGCTGATTTGCAAGCCGCATACGACGCTAGACAAAAAGCGTTGTTTGGTTCGGTTTTGCGTGGGCCCGCAGCCCAATGGTTTGAAACCTTAGCACCAGGTTTAGCATGGAACGAAGTTAGAAATCAGTTCATTACCCGTTTTACTGATGCAAAAGACAAGTATAGGAAAAGAATTGAAGTCGAGAGTATTAAAAGGCAACCAGATGAGTTGATAAAAAGCTATACACACCGAGTAACAAAAGCAGTTGAAAAAGGATGGCCAGATCCAGATTTTAACAACGACCAGCGTAACGCTAAGTGTATGGAGTACTTTGTAAGAGGATTAACGCCACCTACACTCAAGCAAAAGGCACATCAGCGGTTAATAGAAAACCCAGCTACAACTTGGCAACAATTACAGGATCATGTAGCAACTAAAGACTTAAGTTTTTCTGTTAGCAGTGAATTCACGGGTACTGCCTCAAGTAGTATCGACAATAAAATAGAAATAGAAGGGTTAAAAAACCAACACACAGAATTTGCAAATCTAATGAAAGATCATAAAATAAACGCCACATACAACAACGACAATCCCAGATTCAAACAAAACCAGACTAGATTCTGCAAGTTTTGCAAACGTTCAGGTCACACAATAGCTTTCTGCTTTAAGTATAAGGACTTTAAAAACGAAAACCGAAACCCACCTCAACAACGAGAAAAGTTCACAGATAATTATAAACGTAGTAGGAGCCATTCACCAGGTCAACAAAATTACAAATCAAACAATTATGACAATCAAAATTCTAGGGACAGACATAGAAATAGTTATAACCAAAATCAATCCAATTATCAAAACAACTTTAGGTCAGACTACCGACATCGATCACCGTACCCATCAAACTCTTCAAACAATTATCGATCATCTTCTTACGATAACCGATCACAGGAATGACAAAATAACTATCGAAACAACTCTTACAGAGATAACAATAGGCAAAATAGTAGGGATAGACAAAGCACCGGTCCTCCAAGATCAGATAATCGATATCGTGATAGGAGTAGAGACCATGACCGGGATAGGACACCTACTCGACAAAACAATAATACTCATTCAAGAGTTAACAGTGAAGGGCGAAGCCCTCGAGTTCACTTTACCAGTGAAACTTCCAGAGACTATTACAATAATGAGAATCACAACGACGAGTATTTAAACTAGACAGGTCTCCGTTCATAAACACTACTGATAACAAAGCAAGTTACTCACATATTTATATTAATTTATACCAATCCGTCGGAGACAAAAATAAAAATAACGGCTTAGAAACACAGTTTTTATTGGACACAGGAGCATCAAGCTCTATAATTAATTACCACACTTATCTTGAACTATGTAAATTACAACACATTGAGATGAAAGCTTCAAAAAATCATACTTTAGCGGTTAATGGTGAGAAACTAAAACTTCTAGGTCAAATTACTTTCAAAACTTCTTTCGACATTGAAGGAAAGTATCAAATGGAAGTTACCACATGGGTGTCAGCCAAAGATGGTTGCAAGCCGAATTTGTTGGGAATGGATTTCCTTGAATCTACAGTAAAGTCTATTGACCTAACCACTCCAAAAATTGATTTAAAAACTTACCCTGAAGTAGCCGTCACATTATCTAGATACCAAACGAAAAGCTATCCATACATTAGCTCTTACAAAATTGTAACTCTTGACCAGCAACTACCATTAGCACCAAAATCAACTCGAGTAATATCGATTAGACCACCGAATGAATTCTTCAGAAAGGGAACCTCCTTCGTAATTGGAAGTGAACTGCAAGCTCAAGGAATTTATACCTACAACGTTCAGTGTTTTAGAAAAGAAAAGGAATTACCAATAATGCTAAACAATCCTCAAAACAACAAGGTTGTCATCCAAAAGGGTCCTATTGGGCACACTTTAGAAGACATTGAAATTCGACAAGACCCAGAATTTTCTGTAGTTGACAACGTTGCATTCATAAACCACCTAATGAATAGTGACACTAATTGGGATCAAATATTCCATGTTAGTGAAAAACAAGGTCCAAAAATTTCAAAAATTCAAAATTTCTGTGCAAGCAAAACTTCTGAAAAACAAAAGAAAACAGAAAAGCGAAAAAGGCAACAAGATTTTACTAACAACTACGAATTAGAAACAGACTTTAGCGACGACCTCAAGGATCTTAAGCCACAATTAGAAACAACTGATGAGAACATCAGACCCGTTGAACTTCCCAAAGAAAAACTTAACAGATTTGACAAAACCAATCAAGCGTTTCTCAAAAAATTTGATTTCAGTCAAGCTGATATCAATGACAAAAACTTAGACAAGTTACTGAGGACTTTAACTAAAAATAAAGACGTTTACTCTCAACACAAATACGATGTTGGAAAGATAAAACAAAAGTTTCATGTTAAACTTTTACCTAATTCAACTTTGACAAAACAAAGACCATCCAAAGTACCATTACATTATCAGGAAAAACTGGAAAACCTTTTGGAACAACTGTGTAAAACAGGTATAATCCGGGAAATGGGTAATGATAAAGAAATGGGATCAGAATTTATTAATCCAATCATAATCCTACCCAAGGGGAACACAGTAAAACTGGTTATAGATGCCCGATATCTGAATTCAATAACAGACCTTAGTCGATATTCATGGCCACTCGAACCAATCGGAAGTCTATTAACTAGATTAAAAGGTAATTTCTTCACAACCAGTGATCTTTGTTCTGCCTATAACCAAGTCCCTCTAACTGAGGAAACCAAACAGCTGGTAAGTTTTGTAATTGGTCCAAAGCAATACACATTTGAACGCGGATTTTACGGCCTATGCGGTCTACCTAACTTCTTCAGTCGTATAATGACTATCCATTTTGCACCATTAATTAGAAAAAAACAAGCTATAACCTACATTGATGACACCATCATGCAAGCGCAAGATGAAACCGAAATGTTTAAAATAATTGACAAGTACCATGAACTTTTAAGGAAATCAGGATTGAAAGCTCAACCTGAAAAGACTAAATTTTTCCTTAGGAAAGTACAGTTCTTGGGACATGTAGTAGGTAAAGATGGGATACAACCAGTCAAGAAGCGAGTAGCAGATTTAAAAGCACTTAAGTCGCCTGAAAACAAACGTGATGTCATGAGAGTTCTAGGTTGCTTAGGATTCTACAGCATGTACATCAAAAATTTGCATGTTGACTGCAAACCATTTTATGACCTAACCCGCACAGAAACTAAATTTGTCTGGACAACGGAACATGAAAAACTGTTTAACGACATTAAAAACAGAATTAGCGAAGATACTATCTTAGCAATACCGGATACTAAATACCCTTTCCACGTACATGTAGACGCTTCTTCTATAGGAGTAGGCTCAATTCTCGTTCAAGAATTTCCAGAAGGGAAACGAATAGTGTCTTTTAACTCTAGAATTTACACTAAAGAGGAACAAAAAATGAGCACCACAGCACGCGAACTTTGCGGTGTAATATCTGCACTACAAACTTATGAGCTTTACCTAATTGGTTCTCCCCATCCAGTATATGTGTACACCGACCATAAGCCTTTAATGTATCTATGGGGTAGAAGAGGAAAACTCTCTCACAGGTTTTTTAGATACCAGTTAGTAATATCTCAATTTCAGAACTTGAAAATTATTTGGACTGAAGGAAAAAACTTAGCTTTTCCCGACATCCTAAGTTGCAATGTAAAACTTAAAGATCTGGACAAGTATCAACTTAAACACAAAAAGATACCAAAAGACATTAGTTTTTACGACGAGCATGGTAACGAGGAAAAATACTTCATTTTGCGTGATAATGAAAAGGGACCAGCAGATGACTTTTTTCCAATCCTAAAACAAAGCATAACGGGTATCGACAAATTCATTTTCAAAAATGACAAAATGGTAAAGCAAAAGTACGACAATAATCAAAACAGACTTTGCTCAATAAACAATATTTCGGAAGATTTCTCGTATGGTTCATCAATTAACCACTATAGGCGTCACCGCAAACATGAAATAACCCCTGTATCAGAACAGGAGGAAGACGAAACGTCTGATCATTATACAGAAATTGATTCCTACCCTGATGAAGGGATAACCGAACAAAATTTTGACCCAATTTCGGAATTTGAATTGTTCAATGAGAACCAGTCACCGGAATTAGATTTTGACAAACTCTACATTGATCAAACTAATACCACAGACTCGGAGTACAGATTCCCTCTAGAATACGATAAAGTTTTTCTCGTGAAAAATAGCACTTGTATAGATAAAACCGAATTAGCAAAAAACTTCCCGAAAATCCAAAAATAAAAGATGCAAGAGAACTCATTGATAAACTGACAACCTTCTCTAAAGAAGTTGATTTAAATACATCAGTAATTTGTCAAGAACAATTAAAAGATCCAGTAATACAACAAATTCGTCAATTAAGAACGAACAATAACAAAGATGAAAAGAAAATTGAATTCCGACAATCTAAAGCCATAATGTCATACATTAATAACTTTGAAAAACTGAGTTTTGTAGGCAACATCTTATGTATTCAAAAACAAACAGACGAGCCAGATATTGAATACTTAAAAATTTGTGTACCACTGTCCTTGTTCTTTAAAGTTTTTCAGCTAGCTCATTGTGAACTGTCAGGTCATGTAGGTTTAGATAAAACACTTGCTAATGTAAAACGATTTTTTTATTGGCCCGGAATGTATAAATGGATTGAAAACCTAATTGCTGATTGCCTTGAATGCCAAAAAAATAAACAAAAACGGAAAGACATCCACGAGGCACCTCTCGAAAAATGGACTGATACAGTCCCATTCCCCTTTCATACGGTCCATATTGATCACAAAGGACCTTTAAATCCTCCATCGAACGGTAAACACCATTGTTTAGTTATTGTCGATTCATTTTCACGTTTCATTCAAGTATACCCCGTACATTCCACAGACGCAGTAGACACCATAAAAGCTTTAGAAAAGTTCATCTTGTCTTTTGGAATACCACAAAAACTTGTTTATGATAAGGGTTCGGCATTCATGAACCAAGATTTTGCGAGTTACATTCATGAATTAGGTATAACACCCGCACCTCGAACTGCTTATGCGCCTTGGACTAATGGTAAAGTCGAGATCCAAAACAAACATCTAGGAGCACATTTCCGAATTTTTCTAGAACAAACTCGAGGTAAATGGGACGAACTGGCACCAAAATTTGCTTTTTCTCATAACACGGTTCCAAATGCTAGTACTGGAATTTCACCTTATGAAATTGTGTTCGGACAAAAACCACAGATACCTCTGTCACTTAAGTTAGGACTCCTACGAAACTCACAACTCACATGCTCTTCCGAGTTTTGCAAAGACCTGCCTCTTCACAGGCATACCTTGCAAACTTCAAAAAACACCGAAATTGACAAACTTCTAAAACCGACTATTAACAATTCGTTGCTTATGCGAGAAAAACAATTCAAACAAATATACAATAACGCTTATAAAAAGAGCTTAGAAAACAATAACCGCGCACATAAACATAGAAACAAACACAAATTAGGCAAGCCACTTGAGGTTGGACAAAAAGTTCTAATGGAAAACCATCAAATTGAGTTAGGAAAGTCAAAAAAACCACATGAACTAAGATCAGGTCCTTATACTGTAGAAAAAAAACTAAACAATGTTAACTATGAATTAACTTTAGATAGCAACCCGGCCACCAGGAAGGTCGCTCATAGAAATCACCTAGTCGAGTACTACCCAGCTACTGAAACTATACCAGAGTTAACCCTAGAGTATGGTATAGATAAAAATAATTGTGACACATTTTATAATAATCTAATGACAAGTCAGATGAATAAACTCAATAGTCCTTTGACTAAATTCTCCTTCCAAAGCCCCACTAACACCGAATATTTCCCCGTGGATAATTTCATTCGAAGAGACTCCCCTGTGCAGAACTTCGACCCTGACCAAACACCTACCAATTTCGATTCTGGATTCAACGAAGCAAGTTCAGGTGGTCGTAATAACCCACCTCCAGTCCAAACACACTTACCTAGCGGTAGTCGAACAAGAAGTTCAACTCCTTGCCCACAGCACAATTCTAGAATACCTCTAGACCCTAATTTAAGTCCTCTCCGCCCTAATACATCGGAACAAGGACCTTCTAATTTACAAACTTTAGAAAATAATAATAATAATAATAGGCGAACTTCTAGTCGCTCGGCCAAGCCGCCATCACGCTATCAAGCCGGATTTACTTAACTTTGTTTTAGGTAGCAATAAATCCAGTCAACATTTACTGGCAGTGCCTATTACTACAACTCATAGCCTTAATTCCCGACTTGAAGCGCTAAAAAAGAACAGGATGAAAAGATATCCTTGTTTTGAAAAACTGTATTTTTCTTATTTACTTATAAGTCTTTTCTACTTTTGTACTCTTTCTATAGTTATTAACGCTACTGAGGATATTAATGACGTATCTAACAAACTTAGGGTCATTCATTATGACTGTTCTAAAATGAAAGAAAATAAAATGTATGCTTTAACACAAGTTTCTCCTTGCAAAATTACACCCGAAAACATTCAGATGGTTGATACACATGTAACACTTTATCAACGGTCATATCGGACCTTTGTTAAAGCTCTTATGTGCAAAGTCACTGCAATGCTCATTCGTTATAATTGTGGTATGTTTTCCCATTCATCAATTGTACACAACGCTCCAATAATAACATACGATATTATTGTTTCACCCGAACAATGCCTAAATGCTAATAAAACTGGAAAAATTACTGTTACTGAATTTGACGATGATGACATGGAAATTGACATAAAACATGGAATAAAAACTGTCTCCTATAAAAACCAGGGAGTTGATCTTGAAGGTGAATCATCAACATCTTGTGATAATCGTGGTCAAATTAAACATTTCTCTTTTGAAACCCTGATGCAAGAAACTGTACTCGATATTGATCTTAATGACAGAACTGTCTATAACAGTCAAGGACTAAAACTTCCTTGTGCCCTCTCAGAAGGAGGTTGTCATTCGACATCACTCGACCCCTTTGCATACAATTGGGAGGCACCGGAAAATTGTATAGTTACTAAAAGATTTTCACAAAACGCAAAAATGCTAAAACATGAAAACGAACTTGGTAACGTACAGTATTTCATAGTGAGTGATGAAAAATCGGAGACGCCCTATGAAGGACCAGGAACGTATTCTCCTGCTGAAATGGACATAAAAATTAGAGTAATTGATGAAAAAGAAAAGGTGTGTGGAGACCAGAATTTATTTACAGAACAAATTTAGATTCTTTATATGTTTCTTATAAAGGCGGATTTAATATGAAGACTGGCAAACCTTATAAAACAAAAACTCAACAATTTTTTCATAAACTTCGTGTTGAACCTGACAATAGCCTAAGTGTAAATGGGTTTAATAGGAAGCCTTCAGATGAACAGATCCGAACATCCGACAATGGTTTTGTTGCATGGGAACACTTAGACAAAGACAAGTTAGACTATGATCTTAACCTTGCGGTAAAGATGGATTTTGTCATATATCATAATTACATGCAAATAAAACAAGCATGGAAAGGTTTGGTCATAGAACAATGCGAACTTGATCGAACTCAAAAACAAATGATACTAATGCAGGCTATCCAAAACAATCGTTTAGCTGGATATATGTTAACCGGCAACCGCTCGATGTTCTTAGACACAGATGGTAGCATAGGTTGGCTGTACCACTGTCCAAAACGAAACTCACCACTTCAGGTTCTTGAACAGTGTTATGATAGGATTCCTATTCATTATGATGGTAGGACAATGTTCGTCGACCCAATTACTCGACAAACCTACCCTTTTGCAAACGAAGTAGATTGTGTTGGAGGCTACAAAAATGCCTACCAATTAGATATTGATAATGAAAATTCATGGTACCATTTGATGCCAGCACCTGTTCCTTTACAACCGCCAAAAATATTCTCTTCAAGAGTTATTAGTTCTATTCCAAAATTTACCGGTTACGAATCGCAACGTGCCGGAATTTACACACCAAATCAACTTATATCGTTTTGGGACAATATCTTGCATTCGGAAGCTTCAAAATCTGTTTTGACAAAAATTTCAAGAGAAGTTCTAGAAGGAAGAAGCATAGACTATTCTCAAAAAGATATCTATGCGTCGGCAATGGGAATTAACAGACAAATTTATCTAGATTCTCTTCTTTCACCTACATTTTTTACAGACCAGTTCAAAGGCACTTTTGGAATCATCACTTTTTATCTGGAAAAAATTGGAGTTTATTTTGCTTGTTTCTTGTGCATAAAATTCTTAACTGATGTAATCGTAACAATCATAAGAGCGTTCGAAATCCACAAAATATCCAACAAAACAATGGGTTTTTGGAAAATTCTATTAGGAGCAACATATAATCTTTGTATCTTATCGTTCTTTACACCGGTATTCTCTAACGAAACCAAACCGTCGGCCCCACAGAACAACAATCATTTTTTACCGCTTAGTAATTATCAACCTTACAGCACAATAGAAAAAACTTACAAATGCGTTGAGGATCAACCAAGAGAAAATAAAATTGATGAGCATTGTCATACAGAAAATAATAAAGTAGAATACCCAAATCTGGCGTCACATCAACCACAACCACAAAATGATGCAACCATTTGAAGTGTGGTGGCACCTCCTTAAAGCTGTTAATAAAAAAATCATCTTTTTCATAAAAAAATAATTTGTCTCAAAAATAAAAAAAATTATTTGTATTGGACTCTATAAGTTAATTAATATCTTGTTTAGATACACCTCAAGGATGCTATGCTATGCAACCCAAATTCATAAAACAGCCTAACGCTTTATTCATTCGATTTGGACAATACACCGGACAGATATTATCCTCAAGTCTTTCCGATTTAAAAACTACTGTAACTATTAGAGTTGCATCTTTCTACTTCAGTGACATTATAGACTTGGACGTACCGCATTCAAATTTTCAATACTTCTCATTGTTAAGAGCCCTGATTGATGACACAATTACTTTTGTAAACATTGGAGTCGAATACAAAATTGTTTCAAAGCGTCTGAAGAAAAATATTATTAGACTTTGACTCTTCCTGTAAGAGACATGTGTGGATTCCTTCCTTGCTTTTTAATTCTTATAATCCATTTTCAACTATGTAATCGCAACTATATCTATCTAGCTATTGCCTGCACTCTTCCCCTACTCCGATTTTGCTGCAGTGAATCCGATTGATATATTAACTATAATTATCAATCGTTGTCAATAATCCTTTTTTCAGAAATAATTGACACACCCTTTTTTATCCTTTTTTTACATTTACATACTTTTATACATAGTTTTGAAATGAAGAACAATAAGTTAATTAACAACTAAAACGCTTCCATTAATGTACTTTTTGTTTCAAGATAGACTCGTTACAATTTATCAAATAAAGAAAACTTTTGAAGAAAATCACGGAGACATTTTCCCTCAAATCGTTATAAATTTTGAGTTTTGGGACATTTGGGAAAACGATACTGTGATTTTAACCCCTCATTCGTTGTATTGGAGTTATTTCGTGTATTTAGCACAATTCGACCCTAATAGTCTGCCAAATGAGCTAGATCAGCAACATGATTCATTTAACTAATAGAAACTTACAAATCAGAATCGGAAACCAAAATTTTGAGCTATTAGCCGTATACTATGTTTCCGCTATAAGTATAATGACTTTCGCAAAAAAACCCATGACAAATATTTACAGACTTTTAACTATTTTCATTACTCATCCTCAGTTCGCCGAATTCACCATTTTTCTAGCATTCAAAGAGAACTCGGTATTTCAAGTACAACATCCAATCTACATTGCTTAGGTATCATTCTAAACTATGATATTTGCAGTTAACAATAAATTTGTAGAGTTACAAAAAATTCAACGATCTTTTGATGCATACCCAACTCCTGTACCTACTATGCTAGTAACGCTCAAAGAAATCCAAAGTGAAAAATTTTGTTTAATAAGTATTAATCCTCTTTCAGTTCATTGGAAATTCTTCCTCTTTATTCTAGAAAACCCAAACTGTGTACCTCACAATCTTTATTTTGAATTGCCGAAAAGTGATTCTTCTCAAAACGATTTCATTACTAAAGAATTGGAAACAATTAACAATTAAAAAACAGCAATGATATTCTCATACCAAAATTGCCTTATACAAATTCAATTTTTTGAAAAATCATTTGTGACAACAAAAAGTAACAGAGTTATACCACAACTAATACTCCATTTTGAATATTTAAACACTTGGACTGATGGAATCATCATCTTAACACCATCTTCCCCCTATTGGACTTTCTTCATAAATGTATCCCAAGCTTTAAATGGTTCCAAAATCCCTTTTAATTTAGATCTCCTATAATGCTGTTCCACTTTGGTGAGCGACTAGTCAAAGTAGAATCCCTCGAGAAATCATTCATTGAAACTCCCACTGCAGAAATAAAGCCCTGTATAATCATACATTATACTGACTACGAACGTGGATGTGAGGGTTCTACTCGAGTCACCATGGGAATGATGCACTGGGAATTCTTTCTCGCACTCATCGATATCGAAGAGCACTTCCCAGTCAACTTGGGCGCTCTTCAGTAAAGTAATTTGTTTTACATAATTTGCTCTCCAAAAAAAATTTTTTTTTCCTCCTTTCCTCTTCTTTATTTTATTCTATCCTTTTTTTCTGATCAATTTGTTCTTTTCCCCTCATTTCTTTCCAAATTGTTAAAACTAAAATGATTTTGTTTATTGGTAAGGAAAAAATTAAAATTGTTAAAGTAGAAAGATGGTTCAATATTTGTTTCACACAGTATAAAGCATGTATCAAGATAACTTATATGTTTTTAAGCACCGGTACCATTAATCATTATTACATTTATCCAAACGAGAAACACTGGAATTTCTTTTTTGCTATTGCAGATCTAAATGTAACTATCCCCAACGAACTTGAACACCATGGATTAGAACTCGTATACCCGAATCTTTCTAATTTGTCCTTATAATGGGAAACATTCTGAAGATATCGTCTCAGCAACCTCAAATTGATACAACCCCTAAAGTTGAATGCCCTGTTTGTTATCTCCCTTGCCGTCAATTCAAAAAATTGCACAAAAACCCAAATGGTCAGCCCCCCCATTTTGCTTGCATTCCTTGTAGAAACGAATTATTTGAATATTGGAACCAACCTAAATGCCCCATTTGCGTAACTCCCATTTATACAATCAGTCATTGCCATTATTTCCAGTGTGATTCTTGTCGAGAAATCAAAAAGTTATCCACTTGCCACAGCCACTTCAAAAGCCTATACCCTGAAAAATCATATTGTTTGCAGTGTATGACCTTCACAACTACTAAATGCCCCTTATGCAAACAAACAATTGACCCAAACAACCCGTGGTAAAATCCTTAATTCAAAACTACCTTCACAAGTTATCCAAAATGTTTATCCCCAAAGTACTTGATTTTTTATTAATGGCCCTTATGATTATTGCAGCAGCCTTCTCCTTCGTTTTAACCGTTTTTCTCGTAGTTGCAAGTATTCCTTTCAACTTTTTGATGTTAATAGTTATATTAGTAATAGACCAAACAATAAAATCCCAAAATAATCAACAACCAAATCCCCCAACTGTGCCAATCCCATAATTCCTTCCAATAACAATCTTTCAAAAATGAATACAATTGACAAAGAAACCAATACTATAGAATCCAAACCGGTCTCATTAATTTGTTTATGCTGCAGACGTGAAACAATTGTTTTCAAGAAATTACACGAAAACCCCCCGTAACGAACTACCCCACGTAATGTGTCTGCTCTGTTACCAATATGTTATAAACGATATGGGCTACGATTTTTGTCCTAAATGCTCTAAATTTAATGTTATCTTTTCAATCTTTAACTGGTTTCAATGTGATATTTGCAAACAAACAAGATTTCAATATTCTGTTGCAAAAACGTTTCATCACAGTGATCACAAGCCCGTCAACTTTTGTAAATTTTGCGTAGAAGACTATAAATTATGCCCTCGTTGCGAAAAAATAATTACATAATGCGTCCAAAAACTTCCAAAAATTCAAATTCTTTTCCTGCTTTCATTTTTGATCCACTCGATATCCCTAATTCAATTCAGTTTTTACCAGGAGCAAATCACCTCCTTCACCCTAGTTCTACACTACTCATTGAATTGACAAAATGCATCCCGTAACATTGTTCATTCTTCTTTTCGTCCTCTTATGCGCATTGGCAATATCCCTTTTTATTAATCACTACCTCCTTTCCATTTTCTCCAGATACGGAAAATGACCAATCTAGACCTATCCACAAAAATATTTATCTTAACCCTAATTACCTTGCTTGCAATATCGTTTTTTATTAACCTCATCCTACTGCAGTTTCTCAGAGGTTTTCCTGTTTTTGTATAAGGAAAATAAAATAACAGTCACTCGATGGGTCTTTCACAATCCCTATTCGACGGTTTCCGTTGGTTCTATCCCCATAAGGACATTATCTGCCCTATATGTTCACGAAAAACCGTTATTGTAGAAAAACTACACAAGCAATTCCCCAAAGAAAATCCCCACTATGTATGTATTCCTTGCAGAAAAGCACTTTTTAAAAGATACCCAAACCCTAAATGTCCCATCTGTCTTCGACCTTGTCTTCCCGTCCTGATCACATCCTACTTCCGATGCAATTTATGCAAAAAAATGAAAACAGAATTAGGAATAACAAAACACCCACATTTTTCCCAACATGACGAACACCGATTCTGTCGAGTCTGCATAAATAAGCAGAAAAAATGTCCCATTTGCAAAAATTTTTTAGACGACGTTGTCTAATAAACCAAAAACAACTCAAGTACAAACGATCTTTTTTTTCTCTCTTTTAACTTTTCCTCGGGAAGGGGTTACCTCAGCCTTCTCCAGCCTGCCCCCCTGGCTTTTGAACCTAAATAATTCAGAACACTAACACGATAACTGAAATTTCCAAAAACGACCCGAAAAATTTCTTTCTTTCAACTCAGCAAGGTTGTCTCCCCAGCTGCACGGGTCGTTGCAGCCGTGTTAGTGTGACGCACGCCCCAAGACTCACACCTCCGGGCAGCGGAGAAAGACGTACTTGTGCCAGGGCTGCCCGCCTGGCATAAGTATAAAAATTTTGTTATTATTGCCCCCCCTCCTTTATTAAAGTTAACTTTGCATTTAGCAAAACAAAAACTTTTATACCAAACTTTAATAACAAATGCATTTAGCATTATAATTTTTAAGTAAAGCAGTTAGCAACAAAACCTTACAAAAACATTTTTACAATAGAATACATTTTATATTAGCAATACAATTGCAAACTTGAAAAGAAGCCATAATGTGTGATATTGATGACACAGGCTAACCAAAATCAAAATATTTTAGATCACCCACAAGGAAACATTCACATTGACTACCAGACCCACACTCGCAAGCGTAGTAATCTCCAATCAACATCAACAAGTAACAACACAACAAGAACAAACACAAACCCATTCTTCCCAGCCTCCTATTTTTTCAAAGCCTCCATTTACTACAACCATTGCACCTCCATCAACTTTGAGTCAATATGATCCGCAAAACAATTGAATAGTCGATCGAAAGAGACCAGCACCAGGAAATCAACAAAGCAGTCACGCAGAGAAGATAAGAAAAATGGCAAATATAGATGACCTCATTAGTGACAAAGAGCGAAAGGACATCCCCTATTGCTTGAAAATTCAGAAAATTAGGGAAAACGTTGTAAATCCCATGAACCCCAGATTTGTGACGAACTTGAAGTACACTTTGAAAATGCAAGCCAATAAGTTCAGAATCTCTGACAAAGTTAAGGTTCAGAACATTTCAACCGGCGAAGAATTTCTTGCGAAAACTGAAAACCTGCCTATTTTGAAAGAGTTCTCATTACCAGAAACAACAAACGTCTGGAGAATAAAAGACAGAGATACCCAAAAGAACACTTACCTCGCCAGAAACAATCAGCTGGACTCGTATGTCAACTTCCCCTATGCCCACTTAACTGCCTTCCCGACGCCTGCAGACGCCATCGAAGAAGTCACCCAAGCTTCACTAATTTCGGAGAATTCCAAGTTCCGACAGGAGTTATTTGTTAAAGAAACCGAATTGCAGGAGCTACAAATTAGATTTGAAAGATTACAAATATAGAACAGTGAAAAGGAGAAAATAACAAGCGATGACTTTTGGCGGAGGCAGTACATCGTCTCCCAGCAAGTAAAAAAAACGGAGGAAAGTAATGTTAAAGAAATTAACAAAGTGTATGCAAGAAAGCATTTAGAAATTACTACAGCCAATCAGAATTTAGGAGTGGAGAACAAAAAACTGGTTGAAAAAGTACAACAACTCAACTCTGAATTGACGAAACTCAAGAAGAAGAACCGAAAACAAAAAAGGATAATCAAGGAACTATCAAATACCGAAAAGCATGAAGACGGAGATGAAGTAGTGGAAGTGGTTGATATCATGGACGACGGAAACAGTCCAGTACCAAGCCCAGTCATTTTGCCCCCAGAATTTTTTGAATAATACAGCACAACATTATCGCCCTTTGCGATTAATTTTATAGCATACCATTATCGCCCTTTGCGATTAATTTCATAACTGTCTGAACTTGTAGTAACTCATTTATATGTCTCAAGCGCAATAAAATTATATACGATGCAATATATTTCTTTTTTTAATCATTTTTTTTTCTATCTTAAAAATCGGGGTGAGCTGTAGTATTACGAGAGCCGTTACAAATGAACGGATAATTGATCCCGCATTAGAGCGAACGTATTTAGGCACTAATTAACCATTCTTTCGCCGCGCGCTAAACAAACTAACGCTTGTTAAGACTACCAGTACACAAGTATTTAAACAACTCAGTTCGACTTATTTAAATAACACAACTTTAGGCCTGGATCTCCTCGCTTATATCCAGTATAGAAAATGTACGTTGTTGAACGTAGGCGGCCTGTAAAACCACAGTTTCTTTTGATTTAAATTACTTCTGCTTTTGACAGTTGCAATGCAGATCTTTCCCCCCAAGTTCAATAAAGATGAAGCAGATTGCTTCAGGGGAAAAGACGATAGAGTCTCATAAAAAGCCCCAAGAAAACCATAATTGTTGCGGTTTTAGAAGAGGGGAAAAGCAGAAAACAGGCGCCTACGAAATCAATAATTGATGCTCTCAGCTTTTTAGATTTTTATTATTTTTTGGAGTTTCAATAATTTTTCCGTGAGATAAAAAAGAGTTAATTCTCTTGCCTTCTCGGCCAATAGGAAAATTAAGAAGCACCTCACTATGAACGTGAGTTTGTGATTCGCTCCCTATCGGCCCAAACGGAGCTGAGAGGAATTAATTGTTTCTCTCAGCGAAGTGGGACGGAATAAAATTAGAGAGACAGAAATCACTCCCAGAAACGAGCAGCAGACAACTGCTTTCATTTTTCTCAAAATTTAACTTCACTTTAACAACAAGATAGTCGAACAAAATTGTTTAATAACTTAGACAAATAATTCCAGATTTAATTTTATAACTTTCTTTTTCGACAAATAACATAACTGAAGAAACACCCAAGTGAACGATCGCCCAACAGCTCACCTCCATTTCATCACTACACAACTGGTAATTAGTAAGCTATAATTTTATATTTACTCTTTTATAAATTAAATACTTTCAGCCCCCCAACTACTTTAAATTGAGACTTATAGCACAGACAGATCTTAGGCATATATCTTTGCCTTCGATTTGTTATATCTTTTGTCAAGTTTGACTGGCATACATAAAGAGATCCCGTATTGTGTGATCTGTGGCAGCCCAGCCAAATTTGATAGCACTCAGTGCTGGTAAAGAGAACTGAAATAATCAAGCAGGCAAATTTTACTTGCCGCGGGAGAAAAAAGGGAAGAGACACAAGAAAAACAAAATAGGAGCAGAAACATGGAAAACCTAGTGCACAGATAATAATTGATTTTAAAATGGGACCAGTGCTTGTAAAACTTCTCAGAGGAAAACGGAACCCTAATTAAAAATAGACTCTGCTTTGTCATATTGACAATAAAATTATCAGTACCAGTAGGCCTTCTTTAGCTTAACTCGCTGAGTGGAAACAATTTTAATTTAAAAAAATTTTTGTATTGAAAAGATGACAAAAGCGTAGTGGACAGGTCCGGTTACTGATGCTGAAGTGCCCTAAAATTATATGACAACGATCTACTCACTCTAGGGAAAAATTGTTCGCAAATATTTTTCGTACCGAAGGTTCGCTTGTTAGCCCAATTCTAGAGACTGACAGCTTTATAATGGTCCTATAAATGTTGATCTAGAATACTGCCCTCGAAAACAACAAAGGAGTAAAAACAATAGTTTCTTTTTGTCCCAAAAATGACTATAGTCTTGTTAGGTAGCACAAATTTCAATTAAAGAAACCATACGCTGGCAATTTTTCTTTTAATTATTTATTTAACCTGGATTTTAAACAATTTTGTTTTGTTTACATTGGTGGTACACACCTATAGAAATAAAGTTTCCTTAGAATATTTTGAGTAGCATTATCAGAACCTCCTGTAAACAAATAATAACTTTAAAAAAACTTGCTACAGTTTTCACCTCACGTTCAAAAACAAAAACCTATTTTGAGTGCTTAAAAATCTGCAAGAGAGCACAATTTAGGTCTCACATAGATGGAGAAATCAAAAGCAAACAGGGATATCAAAATTTCAGATCCGTCATGTTGATCAAAATTTGTTGGAAAACAATTAATTGACAAATCTTAAAACTTCCCTAAGTAAATAAAACCTACTTCGCAAAAGCCAAAAAAGTGGAGAGTAACCTTATATGGCCGCCGGAAAACATCTTGTTGGCAAAATAAATAAAATCGAATAAAAGAAGCCAAAGATAGCTCCGCTCAGCTATACCTTTCGCAGTTATAAAGAGAAGAGAAGGGAAAAGAAAAATCAGCGCTTTTGAAGAATCGTAGTACATCAGAACTTTTTTGGACACTACCCTGTTTTCTAATTTTAGCATATTTTTCGGTTAGTGACTGTTCTTGCATCCCTGCTTTTGTTTCGGCGCATGAACTTTTTGGCATCTGCGTTTATTGGTCATTGAATTTTTAGGCATTTTGTCAACGACTCTCTTTCAATCTGCGCTTTATCGGACATTGGTTTTTTAAGAGAGAAATTTTTTCGGTCATCGATCTCTTGCAATCTTGACCATGTTGCTCGAGAGCTCTTAAACATGCTCTTCAGAGGCCTCTTAAACATGCATTTTTGCCTTTCGTTAAACATGGTGCCTTATAAACTGTCGTGCATATAATATATAGGATTTATTTGATGAAAAATGGTAAACTGTGAAAAGTAACCTATAATTCGAATACTAATGTTGGTGACTTTCAAAAATTTGGTAGACTGTGACCAGCCTTGCGTTCAAATTTGCACAAGATCTCAATCCAATTTGTGATATCACTTTGGTATCTGATTTAAGTGCAAATGCTGTTCAACCTACCTGTTTTTATCTGTGTTACATGCTAATGTTCCCGATTTGCAAGTGCGCTTACGTTAATAATTCTGTCCGACCAACAAAAGTATTTGTCAACAGTGAAGATTAGGCCAACTGTCCCCCGTCCCTAACTTCCAGAGAAATTCATGCCACATTTCGCTCTGATATTCTCTGATTCAGACTCTGATAAACTTTCTGAATCAGTACTGAAAGATAATAATATTCTGGAAACGTTTTGATTCAGTTCTGATTCTGACTGAATGAGGGGTACGGGCCATAATTGGATTAATGACGTAATTATCAGTACCATTGGATAGTTTCGCTCGCAGCACTGCTATATCATACAAAAATACACATATCTATATCTGTAATTTATCATTATTTTTACTGACACAGTGCCTTTAGAAATTGAAATTGAAAATTGTTTTGGTCAGTGGCCAACACAATCTTGTTCTAGAACTTTCTGAGAAATTATGGGATCACTATCTGGGGGTCTCAAATTGCAATATTTGCCCGACAGTGTGAACAAATCGTTTTAAGAATTGTGCGAACAAACCTTTAAATTTTGTTTTTCGCTTGACAGGTCGGTCTGGCGGTAGATGACATCAAGGCAGTGCAGGAGAATGCATCATTGCAGCGCATGGCTATGCAGGTTAACTATAAAACTCTCTACAATGAAGTCTCGAAAAAGCGTGACAGTGAAAAAGCACCAAATTTTACGTGCGGATGATTCTAACTACATCGATTTAATAAGACGTATCGTGACTGTGGTTCGATTATGTTGTCTCACATTCGACATAGCGTAGCCTCTTAAATAACAAATTTCCTGCAACATAACCTAGTGAAAAGTAATGGAAAATTAATAAATAATTAATGCAAATTGTTGTCTTTTTTATTAATATTTACAAATTTTCATTTATTTTTTAACTTGGTTAGCAAAAACGACTTGAAAAATCAAGAAACATGTCATTTGTCATTTTTATCTCTATGAACAGGTGAGTATGGCACTAGAGGTTGAGCAGACGATTCCGGAATGGCTGAGGAGGCGATTTGTGACGAGGGAGCAGAAGTACTACCCCAACATGAACAGGAACTCTCTGTGGAATCGGATGTTCCCCAGTAAACTGGACGGACCCACAGTTATGCAGAACCTCACAGCTAAAAGGGTTTGATAGAAACTATAAACATACTGAGTTCAAAAAATGTTTGCAAAATTGGGTTCCAATGTTGGTTTAAAAATGTTTGGAAAATTATTTTAATCATGTCTGTTTTATTCGTATCCCTCCCCCTGCAGCTCAGTTGCTTGAATACGTCTTGTATAAAAATCTTTGTGCAGAAAAGAAAACGTTTTTTTTTACCAGACTTGCTCCCGGAATAGCTGATAGCAAAAGTTGTTTTAATCAGCTTTAACAGAGAAATAATTGTACTGATTAATCGTCTTATAACAGTTTATCATTGAGCTACAGCACCCACCGGCATAGCGCACTACGAAAGATAAATTCTTGTTTGAAATAGAAAGTTCAGAATTTTTACTGCTATTTTTATCCAGCAAAATGTTCATGTGTTCTTCATTTGACTGTAGTCGATGAACAAAGTCACAACCGTTAAACTGGACAGCAAGTCTATTCATCAACGAAATAGTAATTTTAAAAAAAAACAATACGCAAAGAGACGAGAGGTATCATTATTACTTGACATTAATTTTAAGGCACAATAAAAAAGTGTATTTCATCTCATACTTGTTTCAAACTTTGCGTACGAGATGCATTTTTTCAAAAACGTGCTGTGTAACGGGCATAAGTAAGCGCAGCAACCGTAAGAGGAAGAAGAGATGGATTTGAACAGGCAAACTTTCCCTCTAAATCTTGCATACCTATCATTACACCAACTTAAACAACACAGGTCATAAGCTCTCAGATTTGGATATAAACTTTTGTTTAAACTGTTGCTCAGTTATCTCTTGAAGTTCTCATTTGACTTGAAGTGATGCTTCATACAACTCTCTCTTTGGTTTGCAGGACGCTTGCTGGATCGATAAAAGAAAATTTTTGCTACAGAATTATTCGTTAAACTATTGCCCTTTTATTTTAAAGATTTAAACATATTTTTCTGACGTACTTCAACCTGAGCAATGACAGTTTTTGCGTCGGTGCAATGACAGTCTTTGCAAAGTTAGGTTTTATGTGTTGTCTTTATCAAAAAGTTGCCTTTAATTTTCAATGTATTTTTTCGTAAAAATAATGTAAACCTATTTTAAAAGTTTAATTTGGCGTTAATTACGAATTCAATTTGCATTAGAAAAAAATATTTTTAGCAGCAGCAACTGCAAAAGAACTCAAAATTTTTCAATGCTTATTTTGGTTTTTCTCTAAGTGTAATTATACATTTTTTTAAAAATTGGCCTGCAAATTCTGCCTGGCCTATGGTTTTTGCTTTTCTCTGTCTTCAATTTTTATTGAGCCACTCTGTGTTTAACTTTTGTTATAGCCACACTATTTAACTAGTCACTTGTTTATGTTGCATTTTGAGATTACGTTTTGAGAGTAACGATCGTCAGGTTCTAGAAAAAATTTATATTTTTTATGTAAATGAATATTACCAGACAATAATTGTCGCCTTCAAGAACTTAATTTGTGGAGATCGGAAAAATCCGTTTGGTAAAGTTCTTAACAACCTCTTGTTGCGGCTACAGCAGTCGAAGCCGAGATTAACTAAAATTTCCAAATTCATTAAGCAAACAAATCCAGCTCTGTACATATTTTAGTCATACACATGCATTTAAAAACAGTTTATTAATTCAATTCTACACTGAATTCCAGACGGGGATTTGGAATATTTGGTGGATAATCGTCATGGGTAACAATAATTCCCGATTTCAGTTTTGAATGGAAAAAGTGACGTTTTTCTATTGTCATCTTCAATCAATCAACAGTTGAGAATTGACATGGACAGCCCGAGGATCAGCGTAAAATTAGAGCTTAAACATTTACAAAAAATCAGTTGAACCTCAATATTTTTGTGTTATTAAATTGTCATACAGTGTGTATTGATGCGCAATCCCGGAGCAGTACATTGTATGTTATTGTGTCCTGTATCTAGAGTTTGCTTGAAGTGAAGTTCAACTGTTGCTTCAACAATTTCTAGTATTGGGACCTGTTACTACAAAGTACTAAACACAACTTAAACTTAAATTTAAAGTTTTTCAAAACAAGTCATAGATATATATATCTTTGTCTTCGATTTGTTCAGATATCGGTGTGAACTGGCATACATATAGAGATCCCGTATTGTGTGATCTGTAGTAAACCCAGTCCAAATCGATATTGAAAAACTAAAATTAGCAATTAGTCCAACTGCATGTATAATGCAACGGTAAGAATTTAGCGGTTATACATTTACAAAAGCGAACTGCAAAAACATTATATGCGGACAAATTTGCAGCCTCTAAAACGAAAAGGGTGGTGTAAAGATCTCCTGGTCAATTGTGGTAGAGCAGCCGTTTCAACAGCAATTGTGTAACCTATTGATGAACTGATGTTGTTTTAGCGCCTAATGAATTTTACAAAGATCTGAAACAATGTTTAATTTCCGCTTTGCCATTTAATTTTTTTCCGCCACTATTTTCTGACTGCTGTTGCTATATGGAGTCCGCAAAAAAAAATGTATAATCAGTTACAGATACACAGTGCTTTAAATTATGCAACTATTGTTTTCGCAACGAGGGTTGATGAAAATTTTACGATATGCTTATTATCACCCTCTGAAAGATATTGTTTAAAAGTTGATGACAACTCTGTGATAACATTCATTCTGTTTCTCTTTTCTCGCCGCTCTCCGTATAGCTAACTGACGAAAAAATTAATCTAGTATCAATTCAAAGCAAGATTTCACCACTTTGTCCAATTTTTCGTAGTCTTCATGGAACGCTGACATGTTTTTCATCGATAAGTTATGCACGTGTTGTTATGACATCAAACGTTGATTACGTGATTTCTACTATGGATATTGCTGACCTTGATGATGAAAAAAGTATTTAATAAATGACAATTGCTTTAACAATTGTTTTATATTGTATTTCAGGAACCGATTGAAGAAGTGGAGTTAAAACAACAGCGCATTCTGCAAACTGTGCGCAGCTTAGAAAAGGTAAACAGAGTAAACAAAAGATTTGATAAGGTCTCAGTTGTCTAAACTTTGGCATTGTAGATGGGAAAGAATGGTAATGGATATTCAAATTATTCGTGAGCACATTATTATAAGTAATATTATTAGGATTGTTGTCAAAAACACCAGGGCAGTTTGCTCAAACCACATCTGAATATACAGTGAGATTGGGTCAAACTGAAAGGGGGTCAAACGGGGTCAAAAGGGTAAAATTTTCTTTTACAGGGTCTGCGCGACATGAAGAATGAGCAGGACAAAATGATGTTAGCAGTGACCCGATTAGCAGCTGCAAATGGAATATCAACTGAACAGGACGATTATGCTGGAGAGGTCAATGATGACGAAGATTAGATCCAACTAACTAACTCCCCCCCCCCCCCCCCCCCCCCCGGACTTCATTCAGTTCACTGCTTCAAATCCTGAAAGAGCTGTTTTGATCACACGTCCTTCGTCGCAACACTTTGAACCCCCCCCCCCGCCCCCCCCGCCCCCCCCCCCCCCCCCCGGCCCGCTTACAACACTCCTCTTTTTCGTTCCATTATCTTTATTTTTCGACAATTTTGGTCCAAGTTTCAACTTTGAGCGTTTGAAATTGACGATAGGTTTCGTCTTTTGAGAAGAGTTCCAAAAATTGTGTCCAAAAGAGCTCCAAAAAATTAGATAACTCCAGAAACTGCTAACGCATTTGGACATAAAAGGACTCGAAATTATTGCCTACAGATCCTCAACCGTTTAAGCTACCAAAACACAATTTTGCAATACGCACAACTTTTTGCGTTTTAGCACAAGCAGTGTCATTACAGTCCATTCGTGTGGAGCCCAATTACTACTTTGAGGGCATACGTATCTGGAGGGCATACAGGTAGCGTAATAATACCCAGACCTACCACCCAGAGCAATTCAGTACTGAACAGTTTTTTTTTCCACAGTATTTCGAAAAAAAAAACAGTGCTGAAACAGTATGTTTATATGGTCAAGATTAATAAAATTTGGTCGCTAAATAACACTAAACCTTAAAAAAACAAATCGCTCAAAGTTGAAACAGTACAATGAACAGTGTAACGAACAAGTATCAGAACTAATTTCATATCGTCTTTGTAATTGATCTTTCATTTTTGAAAGTACAAAAAAAAATCTTTGTAATTTGTGCATTTTATTCTATCCTCTATTCTATCTTTTAGTATCCCTAATTTAGTCTCAGAATCATCAGCTTTAGATTTATCTATTGTCGTAAGTTTAGGATATATTTCGAACGCCCTCTTTTTAAATTGATGTTTTACCTGTCAGTTTGTAAATTGATCCAATAATTTATGAATTCTCCAAATAAAAATTTTGTTGATCCTGTTTTTTACGCTCTAATTTGCTACTTTTAGTGGGTCACATGACCAACAAAACGCTGCCGTATTTTTTGAAAGCCACCCTCGTTTATTGGACAGCTACCATGGGATGTTTTTCACAAAAATGAGGCTTTTTGTGACAAATTACTTAGTTATGAAGCTCATGATAATTATTTATAACTAAATCAGTTTGAGGAATCACTCAAAAGCATTTTATTTCGCGTTACGATCGATCCTTTTAGTTAGACAATAACATATCCCTGGCTGCAGATGTCCCCACACCATCATCTTGAATAGATAACTCGTGGGAATCTGAAAAAAGACAATATTTTTTCATCCAATGAGGGGGGAGTTCAAAAACAGCGATGAAATAACCTTTTACAGAAGGGAGAAATTAGGTGTAATTAGAGAAGAAAAAAATTGAGTTCTTCCCTTGTCGAAACAGAGCCGCGTGCATAGACATAATTGACGTGAAATGCAAGCGATAGTATGTACATACTTTTTGTTATATCGATTTCACAATCTTCATTATTCATTTTATTTGGCTTGACTCTCTTTGGCAACCAACTTGATTAACGTAAAACTTCTTAACAAGCCACAAGCAGTCCGATACGTCTCTACAAAAATGATTTAATCTAGAATTGTGAAAAGTACTAAGAGTGTAGATTTATCAAAAATTGGAAAATGGGTTTCCGTACGTACCTTTCAGAGTAAATTAGTACTAAACCAAAAATTTTCAAGAAACCAATCAGTATAGATTCAGAGCCTGTTCCTGATTAGGCTCTGTGATGCTCTAATCAGAGCAAAATTTTTTTCTGATTCAGATTCATTGAGGTCTCACTCAGACTCTTATAGATTCTGGTTCGGATACTTAATTAAACTCTGGACCAGAATGAATTCAGGGTCTGTATTATAATCTGAGTAAGATTCTGATTTAAACTTATTGATATCTAGTTTTTGAATTTAAACTGCAACAGTGAGGCTCGGTAAGGTGCGTACGCACATACTGTTCCGACCCTGCTCATCCACATTCTTGATTTATAGGCTACCAAATGATGAAGAGATAGAAAACTTTCAAAAAATATACAGCGTTCAATAAACAACCAATAAAATACGATGATGCCACGCTAGAGAGCCGATGAAAGTTGTTTATAATGGGACTGCTAGAGAATATAATAATAAACATAAAACAGCAAACATTATTTACGACCAAAATTCGATGTCAAATGTCGATAACAAAATCAAACTCGCATCAGATAAAACTCAGAACAAAAAAAATTTAACCTATACTTCATTAGAAAAATATAGGACCTGCCTTCAATGCAACTGGTTAACAGGTTGGCAAAAAAACACAAATAGGTGAGAAGTTCAAAAAAATTTTTCACTTTTGAAAACAAAAAACAATTAAATCCACAGTTCTAATGTTATTAGTTATCAACTGAAATCCCTAAAACCTTCATTAATATCTAAATAGGAAGCAATGGAGACATGCCATTATTCGTTGTTCCATTGCGCAAATCTTCAAAGCCAATGAGATCAACGATTCTTATTATAGTTTAAAAAGAAACCAAAAATCCTTTGAAATGTACAAATATATAAAAATCTAACAGTTTTTGAAATCTCGTAGTAACAGTAGTAACAAAGCCAAAAAACAAATTTTTAGAGCTTAAAAAGATTCAAAGATTAAATTACAGCTCACTGGAAACAGGTTTTAACTCGTGTTTACAGAGACTGAATTACAAATCGACCGAAAAATTATTTAAAAAAGACGAGCTGAAAAACTCAAATTTATATAAGAAAATAATTTTATTCAAAAGTCATAACAGACTTAACTTTACAACAAAAAACTATGGATTTAGTTTCGACACCTCAGGAGGCCAAAATGGGCCCGGTAACAATGAGACTAAGTCCCGAGCCCACAAAAAAAAACAATTATATAAATAAGCCAAAACTTCAAACAACTTTACGACATGACACTGCTCAAGGCACTATAATAATGACTATAAAAAGGTTACCTGCAAAAGCTAAAAATTGTCATTTTTCGTTCGTCATAACATCAACAAGTGTTCCTAATAAAAGGACTACTTAGACAAGGAAACAAAAAGAAACCCAAAAACTGAACAGAACAGAAATCTCGAAAAAATTTTATGAAACCAAATTGGCTCAAGCAATCAGTCAGAACCCATAACCAAGCGCAAAAAAAGTTTGAATCACCAAGAGTATTTAAGACTCTCAATGAATGAGATTGAGTTATGGTGACAAAAATAAAAACCGAAACGAGACAGATGAAAAAAAATCATTTTTTGTTAATATAATTTGAAAGTCATTGAAACAGACAGCTAAAACCTGACATCTTTATATAAATTGAGTTGTACGTTCTGGGGCTTGGTGATTATATTGAAATAATGAACTACGCAATTATGATCAAAAATAAAAGTAAAAATGAAAACGCGTACTACCAAAGGAAACCATTAGTTGAATAAATAACGGTTACCGACATGAAATTATAAATCACAGCAAGTTGGTTTCTGCATGTTTTTGCAGAGACTATGTCCATGTTGAGAGAAAAAAGATAAAATAGTCG
The DNA here is from genome assembly GCF_964194025.1 of Convolutriloba macropyga. Lineage (NCBI taxonomy): Eukaryota > Metazoa > Xenacoelomorpha > Acoela > Convolutidae > Convolutriloba > Convolutriloba macropyga. The sequence continues at coordinate 55,697,062 of NC_134473.1, forward strand.
CAAAATTCAAAAGTTCATCGAGTTTTTCTCCAAATAAATATACTCATAGTCATAACAGACCTTAGATAACAACTAAAAAAATGTTTAGGTTCTTTTAAACCTTCTTAAAACTAACCGGATCTATGATAGGTGACATTAAATCATTGAGCTCCAAAAATTATAAGAAATGAAAGCAAAATGCAACAAATCCATAAAATTTTTACTAGAAAAATTTGTCAGAGCTATAAAAAGCATTAACTTAACTCTGAAGCCATTAAATGATCTGGTTGGGTCACGTTTATTGTAAATAGTCTCTGTCTATAATTTAGTTCTGATTTTAAATTCTTGTCCCTAATTTTACATAAAAAACAATTTTATAGCGGAAATATTCTGAAGAAAGTGACGCGCCCAATAAAAATCTAAAAAATTTCTATCATAGGGGTTCAGTTTGAGATCAAGATCAGCTCAGACATTGCCGCGCGTCTAACCAAAGCACTCAATTGTTGAAATGGTTTTAAAGTAGATCAATTGTATACAAAAATTTTTCCATTTGTCAAAAAAAATTACATGATTTATTTGTCTACAAAATGATGAAGAGATAGAAAACTTTCAAAAACATATACAGCGTTCAATAAAGAACCAATGAAATACGATAATGCCACGCTAGAGAGCCTGTGAAAGTTGTTTATATTAGGACTAAAAGGAAGTACAATAATTAGAATAAAACAGCAAACATTATTTACAGCCAAAATTCGATGTCTTTAATAATAAAAACCATAATACAATCAAACTCGCATCAGATAAAAACCAAAACAAAACAAATTAACCTATGCTTCATTAGAAAAACATTGGAACTGCCTTCAATGCGACTGGTTAGCAGGTCGGCAAAACAGCACAAATAGGTGAGAAGTTCAAAAATGCTTTGCCGTTTTTGAAAACAAAAAACAATTAATTTCTCAGTTCTAATGTCATTAGATATCAGCTGGAATCCCTAATATCTCGGTTTATATCTAAATAGGAAGCAATAATTTGAGACATGTAATTATCCAATGTTCGACTGCGCAAAACTTCAAAGCCAATGGGATTAGCAAATATTGTTATAATTTGAAAAGAATCCAAAAATCCTTTGAACTGTACAAATATACAAAAATCTAACATTTTTTTAAATACCGTTGTAAGAGTAGTAAAAACGCCGAGGAACAAATATTTTAAGCTAAAAACATTTTAAAGATTAAATTATAGCTCACGGCAACGGGTTGTAACGTGTGTTTACAGAGACTGAATTACAAAACGACCGAAAATCTACTTAAAAAAGACGAAGCTGAAAAACCCAAATTTATATAGGAAAATAAATTTTTTAAAAGTCATAGCAGACTTATAATTACAAAAAGAAGCTATGAATATAGTTTCGACACCTCAGGAGGCTAATTGAGCCTGCTAATAATGAGACTAAGGCAGGAGCCCACAAAAAAACAAATACATTAGTGAGCCAAAACTTCAAACAATATTACAACATGACACTGCTCAAGGCACTATTGTTATAAGAGGTTAACTGTAAAAACTGTATATTGTCATTTTCTCTTCGTCTTAACATCAACGAGTGTTCCTTATGAAAGGACTACTTAGACATGACAACAAAAAGAAACGCAAAAACTGAACAGTACAAAAATCTCGAAAAGAATTTATGAAACTAAATTGGTTGAAGTAATCGGCACAACGTAAAACCAAGCGCGAAAAAAAGTTTGAATCAACAAGTGTGTTTTGGAGTCTTAATGAGTGAGATTGAGTTACGGTGACAAAAATAAAAGCCCAAACGAGACAGAAGAAAAGAATCATTTTTTGTTAATTTAATTTGAAAGTCATTAAAACAGACAGCTAAAAACTGACATCTCCTTTTACATTAAGTTGTACGTCCTGGTGCTTGGTGAAGTAATCTATCGTTATCACGTATATGGCGTACAACAATTAAAAAAAATAAACACAGGCAAAATGAGAAACCCACAAATTTTTGCGAGATAACTATGTCCCAGCCCCAAAAGCACAAACTATTCAACAAAAACTATTGAATTGCTGCGCGTCTAACCAAAGCACTCAATTGTTGAAATGGTTGCGAAGTAGATCAATTGTATACATAAAATTTTCCATTTGTCAACAAAATGACATGATTTATTTGTCTAGCAAATGATGAAGAGATCGAAAACTTTCAAAAACATATACAGCGTTCAATAAAGAACCAATGAAATACGATAATGCCACGCTAGAGAGCCTGTGAAACTTGTTTATATTAGGACTAAAAGGAAGTGCAAAAATTAGAATAAAACAGGAAACATTATTTACGACCAAATTTCGATGTCTTTAATAATAAAAGACCATAACACAATCAAACTCGCATCAGATAAAAACCAAAACAAAACAATTTAACCTATACTTCATTAGAAAAATGTGGGAACTGTCTTCAATGCGACTGATTAGCAGGTCAGCAAATTAGCACAAATAGGTGAGAAGTTCAAAAATGCTTTGCCGTTTTTGAAAACAAAAAACAATTAATTTCTCAGTTCTAATGTCATTGGATATCAGCTGGAATCCCTAAAATCTCGGTTTTTATCTAAATAGGAAGCAATTGAGACATGTAATTATCCAATGTTCGACTGCGCAAAACTTCAAGGCCAATGGGATTAGCAATTATTGTTATAATTTGAAAAGAAACCGAAAATCCTTTGAATTGTACAAATATACAAAAATCTAAAATTTTTTGAAATGAATAAAAGCCGAAACGAGACAGAAGAAAAGAATCATTTTTTGTTAACTTAATTTGAAAGTCATTAAAACAGAGAGCTACAAACTGACATCTTTTTTTACATTGAGTTGTACGTCTTGGTGCCTGGTGAAGTAATCTATCGTTATCAAGTATATGGCGTACAACAACTAAAAAAAATAAACACAGGCAAAATGAAAAACCCACTAATTTTAGCGAGACAACTATGTCCCAGCCCAAAAAGCACAACCTATTCAACAAAAACTATTAAAATATCCAGGTACGATTTCTTCCAACCTTGTGTTTTTCTTAGAATGCCTTTCGTTGATTGGATTCGTCAGTGTTGTGATAATGCGACAAGGAATTATATTGAAATAATAAAATTTGCAATTGTGATCAAAAATAAAAGAAAATTGACAACGCATACTACCAAAGGAAACCATTAGACGAATATATAATCGTTACCGACACGAAATTATAAATCAGAGCAAGTTGGTATCTGCATATTTTTACAGAGAATATGCCTGAAGTTCAGAGAAAAAAGATAAAATAGTGGCAAAGTTCAAAAATTCATCGAGTTGTTCTCCAAATAAATATAATCATAGTCATAACAGACATTAGATAACAATTTAAAAAATGTTTAGATTCTTTCATAGATTTTTAAAACTAATTGGATATTTGATTAGTGACATTAAGTCATTGAGTTTCAAAAGTTTTAAGAAATGAAAGCAAAATGCAAGAAATCCATAAAATTTTTACTAGAACAATTTGTCAGAGCCATAAAAAGCATGAGCTTAACTCTGCAGCCATTATATAATCTCGTTGAGTGTCGTTTATTGTAAATAGTCTCTGTCAATATATTAGCCCTGATTTGAAGTTTTTGTCATTAATTTACATAAAAAACATTTTTATAGCGGAAATATTCTTAAGAAAATGACGCGCCCCATTAAAATCTAAAAAATTTCTATCATATGGATTCAGTGTGAGATCAAGATCAACTCAGACATTGCTGCGCGTCTAAAAAACTCAATTGTTGAAAAGGTTGCGAAATAGATTAATTCTATTCAAAATTTTTCTGTTTGTCAAAATTAAATAAAGCATTTTGTATAATAATCGATTTTAAATTCACAAAAGTGACAAAAT
>NC_134473.1:55703438-55838853 GCF_964194025.1 Convolutriloba macropyga
CGTATGTATGTTTTATGTAAATATATATATGTATATGCATGTATATATGTAACGTGTATATGTATATTTGTATATGAACGTATGTATGTATGTAGGTATGTATGTATGTATGTATGTATGTTTGTGTGTATTGGTGTATGCATGTGTGAATGTATTTATGTATGTGTATGTGTGCATGTATGTGTATGTGAGTATCTATATATGTATGTATGGATGTATGTACGTATGTATGTATTATGTAAATGTATATATGTATATGCATGTATATATGTAACGTGTATATGCATTTATGTATATATATATATATATATATATATGTATGTATGTATGTATGTATGTATGTATGTATGTAAGTATGTATGTATGTATGTATGTATGTATGTATGTATGTATGTATGTATGTATGTAAGTATGTATGTTTGTGTGTATTGTTGTATGCATGTATGAATGTATTTATGCATGTAAATGTATGCATCTATGTGTATGTGAGTATCTATATATGTATGTATGGATGTTTGTATACATACACACACATTCATACATACATAAATACATACATACATACATACATACATACATACATACATACATACATACGTACATACATACATAAATACATACATACATACATACATATATACATACATACAGATTTGTACAAGAAAAACCAATTTTTTACCTAAGCATGTACACAATTATGGTCATAATCACCTATGTCCATAAATGCATACATAAATTGGTGAAAACAACAGTAAAACAACTAACCTGTTGGTAGATGTATAAAATCATTAATGATATATTAATTGGAGAGTCATCAGATCATGCCCAAACATGTTCAGGGTCACAAAACTTTCCAAAATAAATTGACCAATCGGAGTGCTTGATTTATTATTCAAGTTGACAACCAATCAGAATTGAAAGATTTATAAACAAAAACTCTAAACGCTCACGTTCAGTAAACAGTAAATAATGAACACAATAGGAACAAAAGACATCAAGCTCATTCATGAGAAAGTTTTATCACTGAGAGGTAACATAAATTATACACACATATCTTATCGACAATTATATTTCGTAGCTGCTTGTTCTTTATTAGATCCAGAATTTGGCGGAGAAATGGCACTTAAATTTAGACCCTATGGTGGTTTCATTGGAATTGATAATTCAAGACTAGATCCTTTATTGAAACGGAGCAAAGTGCTACAACTACAAGCTGCATTGCATGACGCCGCTGAATTTATAAAAGCTTGCCGAAACAAAGGCCCTGGATATGTTTACGCTTTCCGTTACTCACCACTAAATAATTGTCTTTTTGGACACCTGACAGGAATATTATTCATTCTATCAGTGAAAATTTTTCATTCACAATTGTTTCGTGAATTGGAATGCTAGAAAATTTTGGCAGCAAAACCACAAATATTATTGTCCTCGATCTCGAAGGTTTCAAACTCAAGTCACTTGGATTCATTATAAAAAAACTCATTTTGTGTTCCAGTTACAACGATACAATATTTTTCAAACCGCCGCTTAAATTCGCTGATTTACCCGCACACGATAGACAAACTGTTATTTGGCTGACCAATAACCTACACGGTCTTGATTGGGACGAAGGTGATATACCTTACTGTGATTTGAAAACAATCTGTCTGAGTTTCAGTTTCCGATTCACACGAAAAACTTTTTTTGCCAAAGGCATTGAAAAGTGTGAGCTCCTCAGTAAGCTTTTACAAAAAACTGTTTATAATCTGGAAGATCTAAATTGTCCCCGAATCTCAGAGATAATATCAGAAGAACAAGTTCCCTCCTGTTATCATCATTCAAACTTTCGTTTAACAAACGATCAATTATCAAATCACTGCGCGGAACGTAAAGCAAGAATATTTTCACAGTGGACACAAAGTGATGCACCGAGAAGACACTGCAACATTAACAACTTATCGGTCAGACAACTTGAAGATATTCACTTGCTTGACTCCACTTGACGATCAGCCGATTGTAATATGCAACAGAGTTCAGGATCCCTCTCCACCAATACAGAATAATTTTTCAAGTGATCAGCAGAACCGAGCGAACTATCTCAACAATAAGCGAAACACAGCACAACAACCGCGTTACAACTCGCTTTATAGCGCAGTAGCAAAACGTTATTTTGCAACTGTTACTCTTTCTCCCGACGAGCTAGACAGCTTTAGGGCTTTCCTGCCCATGATAGATAATTTCTATCACTTCCAACTGTACGTAAAAAATAAACAGAGAGCTCGAGAACATCGGAATCAGTTCAATTATGGCTATGAACAAAACAAACCAGAAGCCTATGCAGTACCCCAAAGAGCAGCGAATCCCACGTTGGAAGCAATGGGCGGCCGAAAAGGTTCCTCAATTTAAATTGAAAAAAACACCACCAAAACGTGAGCTATCACTTAATGAGATGCCGAATGAGTTGCGGTTATATGTCTTGGAGCACCCCGAAGTTGAAAAAGTCTTCAATCAACCCTCGTTCGAGGAAAATGACTCATCAACCGTTTGTTATAAACTAGAGATAAAAAGTCATATTAAAGGTTTCAATTTGTTTGAGTTCTGGTACATGAAACAGTTGCCCAGTAAATAAATCAAAAATTTAACATTTTATGTCATCCTTGTTTCAATTCACTTTTCAATTAATTATTTTTCTCCAATGAATCAAAGAGTCGAGGCTGACGCTGGTATCAGTAATTTAGTCTTTGATGTGAAAAACAAGGAGAGGCCCCCATGGCGTTGTTCTTCAAATTCAACAGTGCCAAGGTCCGAAGTAAAATTTTTTGTTCAAGTGAGTATCATTGTCTTAATGATCATTCTTTGCGTCTCTATGCTCTTTCTATTATCAGAAAGCTGTGAAGAGAAATCAATTTGGATTGCTCTCTTATCGAGTTTAGTTGGTTACATTTTACCTTATCCCAAACTATGAACAAAGTTATTCTTACACATGACATGGTATTCATGTCAATTGTAGGACGAAGTGGTTGTGGTAAAACAGAACTCTTGTTTCGAATGCTAAAAGGTTCGACATTTTATCCACGTTTGGAAAAAATTTATTATTTTTACAAAGAGTTCCAACCACTTTTCAAAGATATGCAACGAGTTATACCAGGGATTGAGTTTCTAAAATACTCAGGCTTTGATGTAACAAAAAACTATCGCATTGTCTGCTTATCTATGACGATTCATGTGAAGAAATCTTCAACGACAAAGAATTTGTAAAAATAGCTACCTCAGGACGTCATCGCAAATTACATGTTATATACGTCAAGCATAATTTGTTCCATCAAAGCAAATGGTCCAGAACCATTGATCTGAATACAACACACATAATATTATTCAAGTCGCTTCGTGACATTCAACAAATTGAATATCTTGGAAAACAGTTGAATTGTCTCCAACTGATTAAAGAAGCATACAAACTAGCAACTGCGGAGCCCTTTGGACATTTGATGATTGATCTCGACCCAAAAACCAGTCAGGGTTTTCGTTTTTCATCGCAACTAATTGGACCGGATCCTTCTATTTTTTACATTTCGTCCCCTGAAGCAGTCATTACAACAATTACAAATGAGAAAGAAACATTTGCTTATGCTCAAGCAATGGGCAAATAAGAGGAATGAGAACACAGCTCAAACCGAAATCTTACATCAGGGCGATTTCATATGGTTCTTGAGTGACTCTGTGATGAACGTACTCACTGGAGTTGTACCAATCAATAAAGTTGAATTAAAAAAATTCGAGAAACCACTACGTAAACTTGCAGACAGGCGAGTTGAAAAAAGTGAGAGAATCAAAATTTTTCGATCAGATTCTGGAATCTGTCTAATTAAACTGATTGAGTTACCTTGTATTGCTTTTCTGGAGCAAAATGCACACTGAAGAGTTTGTGCTAATTCCTCGTCAAATGTATGCGAATGAACAACCTCAAATTGCTCAACTTCTCAACAATAAAAATGTCCGAGAGAAAGCAAAACAAATATCACTGTTGCAAAGAAGCAAGTCTCCACCAGCACCTTTACCACGCAACAAGACACGCAACAGCAGACCGATAATATTTTGGAGAATATCAAAGATGAGTTGAATGAGACTAGAGATGACAAAATTGATACAAAAGTTTCCAGGGAGCGAGTTTTGAGAGATATTAAACACCTTGACAGAAAAAAGTTTGAAAAAGCAAGCATAACATTGGAAAAAATAGAAGAGTCAGAATCTCTATCGCTGGATCAGACATCAAGACTAGTGGTTAATAAGTCAAGCACGGGAGTTCTTGTCGCAGATTTTCTTTACAATCTACAACAAACAACATCTAAGCTTTCACTTGAACATTACAAAGTCCTGACTTTTCTAGATATCAGTTCACAATTAACTTGTAATACATACGCAAAAAAATTTCTTGCTTTAACACTAAACGAAAAGTTACAGTTGTTTGAGGATGAACCAGAAAACGAAGAATCAGGAGTCTCGAGAGCAGAAGAATCAAAAGCTTCTGGCGACGATGAAGGAAGCTTTGAAGATGCAAAAGACGAAATCCAACCGTCTAGCTCGTGGACAAATTACTTCCTCTCACGCTAAACAATTGAACAAATTATACACAAAAGGTAGTGCAGCTTTTGGTAGCATTGCTAATTTGAAGAAAGCCAGCGGTTTACCAAGATCCAAAGTGGTTCAATACCTTCAGTCAAAAGCCCCATACACAAAACACAAACAATTCAGAAAAACTTTTCCGAGACTAAAAGCTGTTGCATACAGAATAAACGAAATCTGATCTGTCGATGTGGCGTATATGGATAAAATTGCCCAACACAACAATTGAGTCAAATATTTACTGGTGGCTGTTGATGTTTTATCGCGATATCTACGGGTGCAACCAATGAAAGCTTTATAAGCAAAAGATGCAGTTGAAGCGTTCAAAAAAATGATCAAACAGAAAAAGCCAGAAAGGGTTTGGACAGACAAGGGATCCGAGTTTAAAGGTGAATTCAAAACATTATGTGAAAAGAAAGAGATTCATTTATATACAACAGAAAACGAAACCAAGTCGGCATTTGCTGAGAGGAATATTCGATCGCTCAAAAACATTCTTCACAAACACCTGGAGGTAAACTGGACTTGGACTTATATTAAGGAATTGCCCCAGTTTGTAAATACTATAAACAGTCGTGTTAATCGTGTTACACACCTTGCCCCTTATAAAACATGAACCGTTTCTAATATCCCTAGCAATTAGCACAAAAAAGTACAAGCTGAAATACGAAGAAGGAGACCTGGTTCGGATTGCAAAGCCAGACGAAATATTTAGGAAAGGTTATAAACAAAATTACACAGACGAAGTCTTCACAGTATTCAAGGTTGCCACCCTCAGTCCACCAACATACAACCTTATAGACGCAAACAACGTTATAGTTCAAGGTAAATTTTATGAACCAGAATTAGTCCAAGTGAACGTCATTCCTGTCGAAGACTAAACATGAGTACTAATAAAGAATTTACTATTGATTTGATATCGAATGCATCAATGGGAATTTGCACCAATAATACTATGGCCAAGTTTCGAAATCAACTTGCCCAACCAATACAGTTAGATGGAGATTGGCAAGTTGCCCTTGCTTCAATATCATTTCCATCAAACATCAATAATATAAACTCAGCCGAAACAGTTGCGTATGTCAGTTCTGGCGCTGAACTTGATGCTTCACATAACCGCACCGGACAACTTCGAAGAATTCGCAAAGGTATATACAACAGTTCAGAAGAGCTTCTGGAAGAAATTTTTCGAATCACTCAATTGAAACAGTTTGACTATGATTTTGACACTGTAACGCAAAAGTTAGTTTTGAAATTTGAACCTAACGAAGGTTTGTCATTCGAAGATGAAGAAGTACCCAGTATTCTTGGTTTTAAAGGAATAAGAGATATTTCGAATCATGGTTTTATTCATATTGGTTACAAGTCAGAAAATGCAGGCAACTCTTTGAACCGACATGTTGGAGATTTTCCAGTTGATATTACTTGCGGATCACAGTTAATATTTGTATACATTGATATAATTGAACATCAGAACGTTGGTGATGTGAGAGCTCCGGTAATAAAAATTATTGAGTCCGAAAGACGTTTGAGAAACGGTAGCATAAACACAGTGACACCCATACACCACAAGTCCTACACAAATTTGGATTAAAAGCCAATATTATCAAACAACATTCAGAACATCCAGGTAGAGTTGAGAAACGAAACTGGAAAACTAATTCCTTTTACTGGAACCGGAAAAGTTATAGTCAGTTTAAAATTTCAAAAAATTATTTGATTTGGAGGCATGCTACAGCAATCAAGCATCTCAATCAATGCCGCATTTTTCCGAACACTAAAGACAAAGGGGCTGCGGTTTTGGAGCGCTTGCTGCAGGTATTGGAAGAGTTGCTCTGCCATTAGCACGCAAATTTCTCTGGCCCGCAGCGAAAAAGATTGTGCGTGATTTACTGGTTCAAGGAGCACCGGAGTTAGTAGAAGTTGCAACCAAAAGGTGGAACTCTTTTGGTTGCAACTTAGGTGGAACTCTCCAACAAATAGGTGGAACTCTCCAATCACGTATTGCATCAGGTCGTAAAATAATTAGAGGAAAAAGACGACAATACACGAGACCTCGCTCAAACCAAAATCGAAAAATCTCAACCAGAAGAATCATTTCTCGAAAACCCCGTCCAAAAAGGAGTCGTCTGGATTTTTTCGCGCGGGTGAAAAATGCGAACTAATATTGTGATACCATCTGAAGCCACTCACAGTTCTTTAGACTTATTTGAAAAACCACCTTTGCTGGTAACATTTGATCAATCATTCGAGCAAAAAACAGGACCGCTTTATTCGCCTTCAGGATCTTCATTGGAATTTGAAGTTGTTGGTGATTGCAACAATTTTATTGACTTGCAAAAAATTTACCTGGAGATCAAGTGTCGAATACTTCAAACAGATGGAACGGATTTGCGCTACACAGCTGGTGAGGCTAATGCCAGTGATCTTCCATATTTTGCTAATAATATCCTTCATTCACTTTTCGCAGACTGTACTGTTTCTGCAAATGGTATCAAAATTTAAACAGCTAATGGACACTATGCACACAAAAGTTTCATAGAAACTGAATTCTCTCACGGTACAGACGCAAAGAAAACCTGGCTGAAATGTCAGGGTTACGAGTATGAAGAAAACCCCGGCACTATTCCAACAGCAATATCAGACATAAGAAAAAAAACAGTGCGACAATCCGCACGTATAACGTTATATGGAAAATTGGCGGTTGATTTCTTTTCGTGTGAGAAGCATTTGGTTAGTGGAGTTACCTTACGCTTTTCAATGAGAAGATCTCAAGATGACTTTGCCGTCATCAGCGAGGACCCAGCAAAACACTACAAGGTTAAAATAGATTAGGAGAATTTTTTTATCAGGAAGATGACGGTGTCAGATAATGTTGTAGGTGCAATTGAGAAGACATTATTGAAAACTCCGGCAATTTACCGATACAATGAAGTAATTACCAAAACATTCTTGGCTACAACAGGCCAACAAAGCTGGAAACATGAGGATATTTTCACTAAAGAGCCAATCAGAAGAGTCATTGTTGCATTATGCGTTGGTACAGCATTCATCGGTACCAATACCGCTAATCCATTCCATTATCAAAAATTTGGTTTAAGAGAGATAACCATTTATCGAAATGGTTTTGCAACGGCTGGAACTCCAATGTCAACAACTGACAACAAGAGGTTGTACTACATTTCAATGAGTGCATTAGCTTTTGTAGAAAACGGCCACGGAATACCTCTGAGTGAGTTCGCAAACCATTATATAATGGTATTTGATCTGACCAGCACTCAAGAGGCAACTCATGACTTTATTCATCCAGAGCTCACAAATTCATCATTGTCTGTTGAACTCAAGTTCGATGCAGCGTTAGCACATAACGTTGAAATTTATTTTCTTGGAGAAAAAGCGTCTACTATCTACATTGACTCGGCAAGAAACGCGTGTAAAAATGCTCTTCCCATGATCACATACTAATGGACGAAGACCAAATTCATCATCAAGTGAAAAAGTGTAAACACCTCAAATTCAAATTCAGAGGGGTTTATGCCGCTGATAATTATCCTCTGAACTTGCAAACCAACACATTTATTATTGTTAATGCATCACGATCCAACTCTATTGGAACCCACTGGGTAGTGCTATCTAAACGATTTGCATACCCAATAATATACTTTGCAGATCCATTGGCTCTACCCTTGACTACCTACAAGGATATTTTCAACCGTTTACAACAGTGTGAAGACTTGGAGATAATGATGGATATCATGGAACATAGAAGAGACATTCAGTCTCCATTGCAATCCTCAGACTCCCAGCTTTGTGGTTTATTTTGCATATACATTGTTCATTATTTTTATAGTGTGAAATTTCCATTTATACCTGATGTAAATGAATTAGAGTTGCTAGCTTTTGTAAAACATATGAAGTAAAATTTAATTTAATTTTCAAACAACAACACTTTTTGAATATCAATTTTTACAAAAGTGAAAGGTTATGAAAGAGTTTGAGGTTTCTCGCACAAAACTCCCGTGGCCACTAAGCAGAATATCCATTATCTGATAAAGAGTTGAAGAAGGTTCACCCAGCATAAGCTGGCAAAATCGTTTCATAGTTACATCAGGGACTGTAGAAGAACGTTTGTTGGTCGTAAAAGTACTAATAGATTTTGCTGTTGCCTCACTCAAGGGTGCTGGAAGTTGTTTCTGGTTCTTGGTAACTGCAGAAGAAGTTGATTTTGAAAGGTATTCAACAGCAACATGTAGTCGTGAAATTATTGCACCACGTTTAACAAAGTCTTTTTGGGTAGGCTGAATAAGTAATTTGAAACAGTTAACGAGACACGGTATCACCGCAGGTACATAAAGAGAATCGAATATATTATCATCCTGAGAACCAAATTCACACATAACATGATAATGTTTGGAGCCAAATGTGCAAACTTCGATAACTGTTGCAGATGAATGATAACCATATGCATAATTTTCAATTGTTGTGTTTTCAAGTTTTGGTTCCGTCTCACAAATTTGTACTTGAAACGTTTTTGAAATTTTTTGAAATATTCAGGACTGTTCTCATACATTGCCTCAACCATAACGAACAAAAAAGGAAAAGCTAATGAACTAATTATGAAAGCATAAACAATGACAGGAAGCAAAAGGTATAATAGAAATTATTCCGATACCTCGTTGACTGTTACAGATGTTTTTGGTATCTTCTTCTGGCGCTGAGTTGGCGTTTTGCCAGCCCGTTTTGCTGGACGCTTCGAGTCATCAGTTGAATCCCGTTTTAGAAGTGAGTCGATCAAGCCAACTGGTTGATCAAGCATTTGTTCTAGTTTTTCTATGTTCTGACATAGCAACCGAAACTCTACCGCCGAAAGTGTAATTTTTTGATTGAAATCCCAATCGACCTGTTCACTACCACGTTTGCACAATTTCAAGGATAAATAGGTGCCAGTGGTATGATAAATCTTAACAGCAGCCCTAACAAGCCGTTTTTCATTGAGCGAGAGATCCAAATGAAAGTCGCTGTACTCAGCATCCTTAGACAAATCATTACCCATAATGTTGCATATATTGAGACAAACTGTATCAAAGTAATCTGAAAAGATAAATGACTAATACATTACTGTTTGTCGGAATGTAGACAATTTCAAACCCCACGCCAACATGTCTAGACAAGATAACAGCTGAACAAACAAATCCCCCTCCCTACGCGTGTAAACAAACTTATACTCCTTTATATTAGTTAAATGTTTATACGAAATATGAAATTCAAAAGATCGGAAAAAATTTACCCTGCTGAATCAAGACCCATTCAATGTCACAATTGTCCAAGGCAATTTAAAAATTTCCATTCACTAATGCAACATCGCCGGGCCAAGCATTATAAAGGCCATAGCAGAAAACCGTTTTACAAGTCCCGACCTTTAAATCTAAAAACTGACAAATTTTCATTAGCAATGGATGAATTAGCTCGCCTACTCGAGTCTATTTATATTTCTCGAGAGCAACCCAATTGAACTTTGGTCAATATGACATAATTCTATTTATAGACATGACGGAAAAATGATGAAATGATTAAGTCAATTAAAAAAATCGGTCTGCAACAATTTTTTCAATCTTTCCGCCATTGGTTCTTTCTTCTGTTCAGTATAAATTTTGTGAAAACTCTTTAGTTCTTTGGCACCTTATTACAATACTGCAAGTCTTTTGTTACTTAACCTTTTTCTTGAATTTGCTTTCATACTGCTTTTCCTTTCAGTTCCATACGATATAAAAACAAGTTTTCATTTCTCTTGTTACTAGAATTGGTTCTAGACTCGGTACTGTTAAGTCTTTATAAAATTTTCCTTACAAAGAAAACTGTGTGCGTTGTTACCGTTTAAATCCGTAAAATCAGAACAAAAAACATCTCAATTGGTTATCCATCACCTGTAATATGGCTGCTGAATATTTAGAAATTGCAAAGACAAGTGAGCGAGGCACTCGAACCCTTGTGCGAATGTGTCACAACTTCAAAAATATTGTCCTTGTAAAGGAAAACTTTGATGATAAGACAGATTTATGGCACACAAAAAACAGCTTTAATGTTCCAGTTAATTACATTGAACCAATACTTGAATACACAAAACAAAACGATTTATTTCATCTTACAAAAACGCCAGAAAAATCACCAAGACAAGAAGAGTCTCCATATGCTCATCGATATTATGGATGTATTACTCCCATTCAAACAAAGAAGCAGGATGTGAAAAAATTGACAAAGCGAACAAGAAAACTTTTTGCAGACTACGATCATGACTGCATTGAAATTTGGGAGAATCAGTTGGGGCAGCTAGAAGAAGTTGAGCAAATATCTGGTTTTTGGAATTTTGATCAGTCGCCTAGTGAAGAAAGAAAAACCCCGGGAAGCCTCCCGTTGCTTGCCAACAATTTTTCTGATGATGTCGGCATCGATGAAACACCTCCATTGAGCCAATGTTATGCCCCTGTCAAGAAAGTCATCAAGTTATCTCGACTCTAAAATACAACAAAACTCATTAAACTCATTGTACATATTGTATTTGTTGCTTTTCACAATGTTTGAGCATGATAATTTTGTTAACATCTCGAAACCAGTTGTTAATTAAACTTTAACTAAAGATTCATCTTAGCACTAGACAAATATTGTGAGACAGAATTAAGCGATGCTGAAAATTTCAGACATTGGACAAACAAGTATGCGAAACAATGTTTTAAACAAATAAGCGAAAGTGGACTGGGTTGAATTAAACCCAGCTGAATCATGGATTTTTCAGAAATTACGGCAAACGATCAATAAACAATTTTCTTCAGATAATTGTATGCTGAAAAGCTCAGACATTGAACAAACAAGTATGCGAAACACTGTTTTAAACAAATAAGCAAAATGAGACTGAGTTGAAATAAACCCAGCTGAAGCTTGGATTGTAGTGAAATCACAGTAAACAATATATAAACATTTTTTTATCAGATAGTCGTACACCGTACCAAAATTAGGGTAGACAAATAAGATGTAAAACTGTGAACTCATTATCACCTGTTTTAAACAAACAAAAAGTAGAAAAACCGTTGAGCATATAAATCTAAGTCTTGTTTACACAACAGTCTGCGCGATGTGTTCCCCTCTACTGCTGTTTAAGGAGCAGTAGCTTTCTGTTACAAAAGCAAACAAAAAAGACGCGCACTCTGATTGGATGAAACAAGTTTAAATAACAGTTTGCCCGACAATAGAATTCTAACATTTGTATTTTGCCTTAACCTGAAATTCACTTGATTGAAAAACTTCAACTATTTTCATTTCCTTTTCGTAATTTTATTTTCCTTTTTTTTGCGTTCCTATTCCTTCTCTCTTTCTAAATTTACCGTTCATAATGAATGCTGAAACGTGTACAATTTGTCAGAAAAAACTCGTGGATAAGCGCAGCCTCAGACGTCATATGCAAACAATTCATAAACAATGCGTCCAAACCAACCGATTCGAGTGCGATGAATGTGCGTTTGCTCACAAAAAAGTCATAGAACTCGAAACGCATATGATACAGCAACACAACTCAAAACATCCCCGCTACTGCCTGTACTGCAACAAGTTCTTCGTAGACAACCTCAAGTACATGGAGCACATGAATAAAAATCATAGACTGCCGGTATGGAACGCTGATCTCGAAAACAACCCAAGTTCTGGATTTCTTCCGTCCGCGCAAGCTTTCGGCGGTGTTTTGAAAACATATGACATACCAGTGGGAGAACATGAAATAGACTTGCTAAGTTTCATACGTAGCAAACGCGATGAGATTGAAAACATTGTTCAACTCAACACCCAAAACTATGCACAAAAACTTCAGTTTAGCGCACTGGTACAGCTCACAAAACCATCGAGCGATGAAAATGTTAGCAGCCAGCCAGATCGCATTAAAATATACATCAACTCAAAAATGCAGAGGGTCGACTTCACAGGTTTGAGTAAATCTTGTTTCGCTGGAATGGTTGAACAAATGTTGCTTGCCTTGAACAACTTTGCATCTCATGGTAGCGGCTGGACAGTAGATAGCATTGAAAACATTGAATTGAGGCTCGCCAGGTCAAAACCAATTACTGCTTCTTCATTTTTAGCTCTGCCTACTGAGCTAGCAAAATGTCAGTACCTGTTGAACATTCGAAACCGACAAGATGAGAAATATTTTCTCTACTGCTATACAGCTCAGTACCATAACACATTCGGACCCCGGTTGATACCCGCCAATGCTTCATGGAGACAAAAAACAAATCCAATAATGTATAGTTCGGAAATTCCAAGAGCAAAACAAGCGGCTGGTGAATTCATGATGTCCATGGCTTTTCACCAGTTGGAAAAATTTGAACTGCTGAACATGGTACGCGTTAATGTTTTTCGACACTCGAACAAGAAACTGATTCCTTTCCGCATATCAAATAATAAAAACTACAATTTCAATCTGGATCTGCTCTTGCTTAGTGATGGATCAATGCATCACTATGTCCTGATCACAAATATCAAGGCACTTGTTCATAAATATCTTGGAAAACACCAGCGCAATGACAACCATTTGTGTCGTAACTGTTTCCACATCAGCACCTCATTCGATCGATATGAGAGACATGAAGAAATATGCCATCAAAACACGCAAGCAATAATTAAAATGCCGAAAGCCGAACAGCAAAACTTTGAATTCAAAAATGTTCAAGCCCGATGGTTTGCGCCAATAGTTGGATTTTTTGATCTGGAGTCAATAATTGAACCAGTTGCTAACACTATCAATACACAACAAAATTCAGTTACTAGAGCATTGGAGGAACACAAACCATGTAGTTATGCTTTGCTCTTCGTTGCTTTAAACGAAACAAAGCCATTCTACTTCGATCTCAAATGCGGTCCGAATGTCATGGTTGTATTTGTTAAGTCACTGGAACAAATTGCTAGGCATATATACGACGCGAAACAACAACACAAAAACTTTTCCGGCGAGCCAACAATCACTAAAGATCAAGCTAGTTTGTGTTGGATTTGTGAAACTGAATTGAATACATCCTCACAAGATCCCACTGTTCTAGACCACTGCCATTTCACAGGAAAATTTTTGGGATGGGCACATGCGCAGTGCAATTTGAAACGCAAAACTCTAAACTTCACCCCCCTACTTGCGCACAACTTTGCAAACTATGATCTTCATCACGTAGTTTTAGCACAACAAAGTCTGAATGACAAAAACACAATTTTAGTTGTGCCAAGCACGAGTGAGAAATTCATCTCATTGCAAATTGGAGTGCAGATGAAAACAACAAAAAACAAGAAAGGTGTTTGGACAAGCCAGTATGAGTATATCAGACTATTGGACTCATTTAAATTCATGAATGCATCGCTCGACAAGTTGGTACAGAACCTGCCATCTGATCAATTCACCTTATTGGAACAACATTTTCAAGCCTGGCCCACAACATCGGTTAATTTGCTAAAACAAAAAGGCTCGTTCCCTTATTGCTTCGTCGATAGCTTTGAAAAATTGCAAGAGGCCCAGCTTCCCCCTCTCAAGAAATGGACAAACAGTTTGCAGCACTACGAGGTAACAGTGAGTGAAGATGAATACAAGCGAGCCCTCGAAGTGTTAAATTTATTCAAGTGCCAAAACATTGGTGACTACTACAATTTGTATTTGACAACAGATGTGTTTCTCCTCGCTGCAGTAGTACTCTGCTTTAGAAAAGTGTGCTATGATACATATGGGCTCGACTGCTGCCAGTATTACACGGCTTCCAACTTGTCAGGAGATGCAATGCTCAAAATATGCAATCCTCAACTACATCTTCTAACAGAAAGGGAACACCTCGACATGGTAGAAAGTCTTATAAGAGGAGGCGTGAGCTCGGTTTACAGCAAGCGGCTCTGTCGCGCAAATAACAAGTTTCTTTCGGACTACAAACCGAAGAACATTTCCTCATTCATAATAATGATCGTTGCCAAAAATCTGTATGGAGGAATCATGGAAAAATTCCCCCTACCCCTCCATGATTTCGAAATGTTTGACAAAAGTGAATGGACCGATGAGGAAGCCCAGGAAATTTTGCATCTAATATTGAATACGTCCGATGATGATGAGGTTGGATACATAGTTGAAGTCGATTTCAGTTATCCCGACAGCCTGCACGATCTATACTCTGATTTTCCTTTGGCGCCCACAAAAGAAGCGATTGATGAATGCTGGCTCAGTGAGTATCAAAGCAGCTTGTTGGCCGACATGCAAATTAAAAAAACCCCCGCAGGTGAAAAAGCTCATTCAGACGTTGTTCGATAAACAGAATTACACTCTGCACTATCAAACCCTCAAACTCTATGTTGAACTAGGATTGGTAGTGACCAAGCTTCATAGAGTGCTTTCGTTCAAACAGCAAAAGTGGCTGGCACCGTACGTACAACTGAACACGGAAAAGCGAAAGCAAGCGAAGAATAAATTTGAGGAGGATTTTTTCAAATTGATGGTTAACTCATCGTTTGGAAAAATTTGTGAGGGAAAGCGAAACCGAATGAAAGTCAGGATAACCCGCACGGAAGAGGAAACGCTAAAGTGGACAGACAAGCCCGAGTACCAATCATCAAAAATTATTAGTGAAATTCTTGTCACCCTATGCCTTCAGCAATCAGAAATACTTTGGGACAAACCAACCATATTGGGTGCCTGTATATTGGATTTGGCAAAGAAGTTCATGTTCGAGTTTCACTACAAAGTCATGAAGAAAAACTTTGACTGCAAATTGCTTTATTCAGACACGGACTCTTCCGTATATGAAGTGCGTTCAAGAGACTTCTTTGCAGAAATACAACGGAAAAAGTCGGTCGCTGAACAGTTCGATTTCTCAAACTTTCCACCAGAACACCCCTTGTATAGCAGGGACAATGCAGGTGTCACTCTTAAATTCAAAGATGAGATGGGAAGCCGGCCAATTGCTGAGTTTTGTGGACTCAAGCCAAAGCTGTATTCAATCAAGCTCGCTGAAGGCTAGTCTTTTTCACTAGCCCCACCCCCCTTTCACTCCACAAACACAAGTAATCAAAACAAACAGGCATATGCAAATCATTCTAGCAAATAAAGTTTGTTTTGGTATGGAAACAATAGAATGAATTTGAAATAAACTAAGTTTTTTTCAGGTTGCACCAAACAGTCAGCAAAAGGGGTCACAAAAGATGCACGTCGCAGCGTGACGCATGAATTGTACAAGCAAACTCTTTTGGGCGGTGAGGTGGTGCGTCTGCTCAACACGAGAATAGCTTCAAGCAACCACAGGCTGCACACAATTGTGGTCAACAAGAAATCTTTGTCAGGCTACGATGACAAACGATTTATTATGAATGACCAAGTTTCCATGCTGCCCTATGGTCATCGTTCAATAAGAGAGGATATGTTCTTCAAATCAATAATGAATGACCCCGATTGGGGCGCCGATGACTTGGGCGAAAGCGAGCAGGAAAGCGGGCAGCAGGCGCAGGAAAGCGGGCAGCAAGCGCAGGAAAGCGGGCAGCATGCGCAGGAAAGTGGGCAGCTTGCACAGGAAAGCGGGCAACGGACGCAGGAAAGCGGGCAGTGGGCGCAGGAAAGCGGGCAGCATGCGCAGGAAAGCGGGCAGCGGGCGCAGGAAAGCGGGCAGCGGGCGCAGGAAAGCGGGCAGCATGCGCAGGATAGCTCGCAGCAGGTAAAAAACAAAAAGCAGCAAAAAAACAAGGGTCAAACGCAACAGTCAGCAAACGTTCCACAAACTAATAGCATTCTAAACACAAGTTTCAACTCAATTCCCGTCCCAGGTTTTCACCAGCGAAATTATAGCGAGGACGAATTGAATCAAAATTTGGTAGATTTTCACAATTTGTCAGAGTTTTTGGACAGTGGTTCCTCTACAGACGCAGCTTGCGATGGATTCATTCTAAGTCAAGCGATGGAAGATTCAGATAGCAGCCCCCAACCTCTAATCACAATTGATGAACAACCGCCAGCCAACCTCCCAGTAACAATTGATCAACAAAATCTGCAAGATCAACCACCTACCAAAAAGAGAAGACGAGCAAGAATCATAGAAAGTAATAGCGAAGAGGACCGACTAACCAAACAAAACTAAAAAGTCTTTTCTAATCCTGTATTTGTACCTATATTGTCCAAAAAACACTTGCAGTCGGGCTTATATGGCCCAATTGGTTTTTTAAAAAGTTAAATTTGTACCGTCCCCCCTTTTTGGGCTAGAAATTTCTTGTGTATAGTGAGAGTTTGTGATGGTGCACGCGTGAAGTGTGAGAAAGTGAAAGAAGTAGTCCAACGTACCAGGAGGGGTTGAACTGCCACAGCGTGTGACAGAGCACAATTCTTCCTGCACATATCAGACTGTATCAAAATTCGTTTTTGCAACAAATTTGTGTCGCAGAGAATCTACTAAGTCAGCTTTTCCGCTGCCATACATGCAGGGTTTCTCTTATTATTGTGTTACACCCAATAAAAGTCAGCAGAACCGGATGATTTTTTGAAAAATAGTTCCTACCCATATATCCGGTCTACTAAAAACGATTTTTCTTACTCAAATGTTGCCCAGGGTGATGTGTAGTTGTCCGTTACCCAAATCATGAACAACCCTGTCTTGTCGCTGACAAATTTCAGGATTTTTGCACTTCCCGCAATGGCAGATGATGAGATCAATCACACTTCGGTTCAAGCAGAACACAATTTTCCTCAAGTTTCTGATGTTTCTTGACGAACTAGCTAAATATTTGAAAAAATTAGTTTAAAAAATCAGACTTGACAAGACTGGCGGGGTATTCATTGAACTTTTATTTCAATTAGACAAATTTCTTACGTTAGAATATTCAAGTCTAAGCCATCAATTCAACGATTTCGCTCTTTAGTTCTCATTCTGAATAAGTAATAGTTACGTGACTCTGCTTGAAGTCACTAAGCACTTCTGGTGTTTATTGTGAACCGTAAAGCGGCTCAAGATATTCAGTCAAAATTTCAAAGTGACTTCTACAGAGTCACTCAAACACTTTTAAAACACGCAACTCGCAAAACTGTTCATCACCAAGACCTTTAAAAGATACTTGTCTTTTCCACCTGGTTTCGAAATCGAATCACCAAAGGTTTTACTTCACGTTTAAAATTTTAAGTCATTTCGAAGCAAAAAAAAAACTTACAGAAACCATAATTCTCTTAGCATGTCAACTGTGATAGATAAATGACTTTTATACTTTAATATATACGTACTTTTCTACTTTTTTATAGAACGAGAACATTTTGCAGAAGATGAACTCAAACTTACTCGATGTGCGGCTTGTTTCCACCATTTGTTCCAAGGTCTCAAGTGCAGAGTATGTTCCCGACTTAAAAAAAATTCAGATAAAGTGAATCAAAAGCTCATTTTTTCTACAGAGCCGCAAATATGGCAGACAGCTGGGACATAAGCCATACGATAAAACTCAGCGACCTTTTTTACATGAGGAATACATGTAGCATCAAGACTAAATTAAATCCTGCAGCTTCTATTACTTTTTTTAAAAAAAAAATCGATCTTTTTTCTCATACACAGAACCTAAAAGTAAAGAAAACTCACTTCTCAACGTTGTTCCTTCTGTTAGGCTTTCGGATAAATCTTGCAGGTTATTGTTTTCAACTCTTCAATGGTTGATGTTTCAAATTGGCGAGCTTTAAAATTAGTCAGTATGTAATATTCGGTTAGAAAATCAGTCAATCTTATCATTATGTACCAGAAGGTATGGGTCTAAAAAGTTTCAGGGTGAACGCACACAAAAAATTTTATTTATTAATACAGATGTAAATTGCTTCAAAATTTTTCTTTTGAAATCAATGACTTGGAGAATTAAAAATATTTATATCCTATGATAAAGAAGCTCGCCAATTTGTAAAATGTCGGAAGCTGATGAAAAAGATGGCGGTTTCCTTCAAATTGATAAAGTGTTGGATTAAAACGGATTTTGAATGAACGTGATCCAATAAATTTCTAATATAATTCGATTTTGAACTCAGTTGATGTACGAATTTAGCACAAGGAGACAGTGGTTAAAACATTTGGGCAGAGAAATAGTACCGATTTTGATTTGTATCAATTAATTTTAGTCTACTGAAGCTAAAATCTTCTGATGAAAAGTGATAAAATCCAGTTCTGATAAATGATTGGATCCCTAATAAAAAAGTTTAGCTAGACTTGTTTTTTTAGCCAGAAATGTTTATAAGCGGGTTTCCCCTGGTACCCCTGAAACGCTTTATTTAGTTCCCATAATCTTGAATTTTTGATCTGTCGGCAAATTTTTCTAAGATCTTGCCGCAAAAACCTAGTGGGGGACGAAAAACCGAAAATTTTGATCATTTTTGGCTAAAAATCTGTTTAGGTTTTGTTAAAATCGGATAAGTGCACGCTCAAAATTTGCAGCGTCGAACAATAGCGCTTCTAAGTGACTGAATTTACGTAGTAAAACAAGGTCTAGCTAAAGCGAATTTGTCTAGCGCTGCACAATATGGCGGGAAATTATCAAAATTTGCAAAGAATTAGAACTGGTTTCAATTAGCCTAAGAAAAATTTAGACGAATGGAATAATAACATGGCCCCATAAAATCTTCAAAAAAACTGACTAAAACCTCAAAAATAGGGGGGACATTTTATTCAGATTTTCAAAATTTTCCATTGTCCCACCCCGTTGTTGTCGGGCCGAGAAAATCAGGCTTCCAAAAATGTCCGTCCCCCCCTTGTTGAGGTTCTAGTCACTTTTTTATACTACTACCGAGTTTAATAGTAACTATAGCTTCCGCAGCTTCCTAATTGACCGATGCAAAAAAATCTGAGGCATTATATTGAGAGATGATAGAATTTTTGTGACACAAAATGTAAATCTAAATATAAAATTTTAGCCCGCATTTATCGGCCTTTATATAATTATAGGCTTTTATATATATATATATATATATATATATATATATATATATATATATATATAATGAGCAAGGAAAGCTGGGGAAAATAGCAGAAAATTTACAATTAAAAGCTGTTGGCCCCGTTTTTTTTTTAATTTGACCTGAGGATTGATTTCAATTACTCGGTGATACTTTATCAAATTCTCCAAATTCGTTCAGTTTACTATATCAGTTTCATCATATCTGTTCACTAATGATTAGCTTTTCAATTCGGTTTTCTATCTGTGCTATAGTTTTCAGCTGTTGCGAAAGTAACTTTGGTGTTATGTTCAAAGCATTTTATGTTGTCAATATCATTCGTTCATTTTCCATCTCTCGACTCAGTTGAAAATTTCATTCTTGTTTGCATCAGTTTTCTAGTTGAGAAAACTGACTTTCAAGATGAGTGAGTAGTAAACGGCGCAGTCAGAAAATCGGGGTAACAAGAAGACCACGCATATTAGAAATTCGATATGAAAGGAGCAATCGCAAGACCCTTCACTCCGTTAGGACAACTACAAAATGCAGATCACGATGGCGCTACTTTAAAATAGAACAGTGGTCCTCAACATCCTGCTTCAAGTACCACCCGAAACTTTGGATTAGCCTGGGGAATTTTTCAATGAGGAAACGATTGTGAAAAACTCGGGAGTCTGAGCGTGATTAAAATTCAGATCTGAAAATGATTTGGCTGAGAAATGGCCAAAAAGCAAGAAATGAGATTGACCAGGATCATGTGTAGTGACGAAAAATGGATTCAAATGTACCAAAGAACAGTTTTTTATTGTAATTAAACGTGTGGACGTAGAACTTCGTGTGATCAACAGTAAGAACCCGCAATGCATAATCGAAAACTCGATTGCGATAGAAGTTTGGAGGCAAATGGAACCGGCACCTGAAGTTTATCGAAAAATAACATTTAAATTTCGGTATTTCTCACAATCAAGCATTGACGTGGCACAACTTTGGAACATTTTAAGGAAAATACATAGAACGAGATAAAAACATTTTTTGTTGTTCCATGACATTTTAACTGTTAGACTTAGAGCACACGAAAAACATTTAGAAAATTAAAAGATAATTGTGACTCTCTTGAAAAGTCGGATAGAGCCAATATACAAATCACTCTTCCAAATTTCCACTTTGCGAAAACAATGAGAGTCGCTACGATACAAGTTATTGTAGAGAAAAGAAAGGCAGCCTGGATTCTTGCTAAAATTGCATGAATCAAAAACAATGAAGTAACGTCATCCTTTCCTATGTTTAGCAAATTCATACTTACAATTTTAAGCAAAGTCATACCCAATCTAGCTCAATATTGTCAACTATGGAGACTTCTATCATTTAAAAGTAAAAAAATTTATCTGGATACATGAGAACCTTAATAACTTTAATCCAATTAAGGTAAAATTACAATATCAACTGATCCTTTACCCCAATGTGATCTTTAACCTCAACAGGAATCAAATGTCACCTACCAATTACTGGATTAGATATGGAATAAGAGCAACTCTTAATAGTCCGAAAACGTATAGCACTTGAGTCTCGTTCCTAATTGATGAAAATAAATTACTTGGTTTTTCGTCTATAGAATGTTTTAAACACAAATCACAGTTTTTACAGGTAATCGGGAGTTAATTTCAATTTTTGAGGGAACACTGTTCAAATGAGTTCAAGAAAAAGTGGTTGATTGAATTGACAACTTTCACGCCACTGAATGGTTTTCATATTGAAAAAAAAGCAGGAGCTAATGAAATTTCATCAAGTGACAACCAGTTTTTGTTACAACAATTTAAGATATGAGCTCAGCAACAAAAAATTTCCTAAGACCCAATTCCAAGTCGCTCAGCAATACCTATAAACTTTCATTTGCACCGCAATAGACTACTTGTGTACTTGCAATTATTTCAATTGAAAGAACGTAAGAGCAAACGCCGCGCTTTTGAAACAAAACAAAAACTTTACTCTCCATATTAAATTTAGCAAAAATGTCCACTCTTGAACACTTCGAGTACTCAAAGTAAATAGCACTCAGTTACATGGAAATAAATACCATATTTTTATTAAAAAACCAAGAAAAATTCTTTTCCAGTAGCCACCCTGGCTCACATGTGGTGCACAAATCAATGATGTACTAAAACTGTTTGATCTTCTTTTGTTAAAGCATGATATACTCATGACTGACTGCTACTATTCACCTTGATGATATTTTACCTGCGTCTGAAAAGAAATTGTTCATATCAACCACTTTCACTTAATTCATTCTTCACTTAATATTATTCAAATTCAAATTTTCTTCTAACCCTCAAATTTTGAGTCCAAGATAAGTTGTTAGTGGAAACTTAGCAGTTTTCCAAACTAAATTATCGAAGTGGAATTGCATCGGCTTTCCACCTCAAATCTGAAAGTCCGAGATTTCAAGTAGCAGATTCAAATACGGATTCGCTCCGCGAATCCAACTTATCTGTTTCGGACGGTATTTACAGCACAATTGCTAATCTACCTAACAAGATGTTACATGGAGCAGTCAGCACCTAAAGATGGCGCTCTACTCGGAATTGAACCTTTCTGGGAAAGAGCCACCTTGGAACCACCATTAAGATGGGAGAGATGGCGAATCCTTCCAAAACTAGCTACTCTGGCTAAAAAAGGATTCGCGGTGGACATCATACGTAAGGCACCCTCAGATAAAGTAACCCTACCACCCATGCCTATCCATGAGAAAGATGTTGATAATAGCACAGCCTAAAGTGAACATGTTCGGGAAAATTGAAAAGAACAATTGAAGAATACCTGGTTAAAAAATGTCAAAAGATTGAGGCTGCAGGAATATTATGTAATGACAGACACTAGGAATTTCCCTTAGCTATCTCATTCTAGGTACGGAAGCCCGTCGAATTTTTGGCTTCCAAGAACCTGTTGATCAAATAGATCAAATAACAACAAAGCAGTTGTGGAAAACAGTTGACAACCTTTTTTCAAAGCAAAAAACATAACTTTCAATCGTCATACTTTTTCGACAACAAAAAAAACCTGAAGGGGGAACTTGTCAACAAAAATTCTACGTATGCCTGCAGGAGTTGTCTCTAAACTGTGATCTTGGTAGTCATGATGAATCAATTAATCATACGAGACGTTATCAATGCAAATGTGCAAGATGGGGAAATCCATAGCAAACTCCTAAAAAAACACGAACTCCTAAAAAAGCGTTGGAACTCGCCAATAAATTAGAGATTGATATACAAAATCAACTTCAAATATTGGCACTTTACGCATACACAGTTTCCTATTCGCTTGTCAAATTATCGTTGAATGATATTCAAAGATCATGGAATAACCCCAAGAAGAAAACAAATGTTTCTAAGTCATCTTTCTGCCTCAAGTGTGGTTATACTTGGTTTCCCGGCCATCGTTAGAACTGTCCAGCACAAGGAAAAACTTGCAAAGTTTGTACCGTCAACAATCACTTTGGAAATGTTTGCCCTGAATAAAAAAAACTCATGAAACCAAAACCTAGAGTAAACAAGGTCGAAGATATAAAAATCTTTAGTTGGACTTAAAAACACACTGCTTCCTTGATGACATAACCATTGTTCGTCGAGGATCTGAAGTAGATCATTTGAAATTAGTCTATCAATGCCTTAAAAAGCGTTATGAGGATGATTTTAGTATTAATTTACCCAACAGTCAATTTACCAAGACCAAATTGAACGGTTAGGTTTCTAATTTAGTCAATCTGGTATCTCACCCTAGAATCAATAACTACTGCAATTCAAAATATTTCAGCACCGAAAAAATTTGACCAACTACGTTCATTCTTAGGTTCAGTACATTTTTTGAGAAAATGCATACGCACTCTGTCACAGCTATGTCATCCATTACGCCCTCTTTTGAAAAAGAACAAAAACTTCGAGTGGAATGATGAACTAGAATCACACTTCCAGCGCATTAGAAATAAAGTATCAAATACGACTCAAAAAACACACTATTCTCCACATTTGTAAACCCGTATCAAATGCGACGTTACTTGCACAGGCTTAGGCTCTGCACTCGAACAACAATCAACAACAGGTTGGCACTATTGGACCATTAACGACATCGCCTCCAGAGTTAGACTTTTCAGAATATTAACGCCAAAAAAACATGTCTGTGTTAGATGCGGAAAATCAGATATAACTAAATTTAAACAAGGTTACGGTGGTTGATAGACTCAAAGCTCATATTTCATAAACAATTTAAAATTTCATTTCAATATAATCAATTACTCTGTCATCTTCTGTTGATACAATTTAATTTTCCTTCGTTATATATTCCAGTTGTCCCTCATTCATGACACCTTTCCAATTAATTTTCGTTCGAAATTTTAGTCATTATTTGTGTGCTACTTTAATACATTCGCAAAACCTATTGGAAAGTCGATACTAATGCGTTTGCAATTTTGTGTTTGATCCTCTTCAACGTATGTTATGTTCTTAATTTGTTCTCACCAAACGCAATAAATTTC
Source organism: Convolutriloba macropyga (assembly GCF_964194025.1). Taxonomy (NCBI): domain Eukaryota; kingdom Metazoa; phylum Xenacoelomorpha; order Acoela; family Convolutidae; genus Convolutriloba; species Convolutriloba macropyga. Next base: position 55,727,507 of record NC_134473.1, read on the forward strand.
TGTTCAATACTAGCTATGATAACTAGCATAATATTCTTTTTATTATGTATGATAATTTGTGAAAATAATCTTAACTTGTTCCCAATTCTCTTGCTCTCAAATTTGTTAAAGCGGCGCTTATGTGATACACTAATCAAATAAGTATTGAAGTTTATTAACCTTCATTTGTTAAAGCATGATTTACTCATGACTGCTATTATTTCAGTTGGTGATATTTTACTTCCGTCTGTGAATTTGTTCATATCACCCACTTTTACATATTTAATTCTTCACTTAAATTTGTTGAAATTCAGTTGCTCTTCCATCCTTCTGGTTTTGAGTCTGAAGTAAGTTGTCAGTGGAAATGCAGCCGTTTTCCAAGCTAAATTTTCGAAGTGGTATCGCATCGGCTTTCGACCTCTAATCTGATAATCCAAGAACTCCAAGTCACAGATTCAAATACGGATTCGTGCCGCGAATCCAACTTATCTATCTCTGACGGTATTATAGCAACACAATTGCTAATCTACCTAACAAAATATCGCATCACATATAGTAAATAGTTATATCAGGGTCACACAAGGTAGTTGTAATAAGTTTTAGACTCACGAACTCACATTTACACGTCCCTCAATGACTCATCAATCTACCTCAAACGCCATCAGGTCCTCAGTGGCCAGCCAGACAAAAAGACTACATGTACGTATACGGACAACCAACCCACACAGCAGAAAACTAACGATTTATGACATGGTAGGGTAAATCTTTAAATTGAATGTCTTGGCTTCAATGACGAGCATAGACGCAGTGCTCAAAAGTTGGTGTGTGACTGTTTTCAACCAGACAATTAAGCTAAAATCGTTAATTTTACTCACATTGGCGGAATTTTAAATATTAAGAAAGCAGAGGGAAAGTGTGCACAGAGGACAGAACAGCGCTTCTCAATTTGATTTCTTAGGCAGTCATAGAACACACCCTGAAAGCTGGTGAATTATTTATCTCTCGGAGGTTGCGTGGCCGCTCATGCAATGTGATCCTTTAGTACAGTCTTCAGAGTGCAAGTTTGGCTACACAGTTAGTAAGAATCTTCCATCAGTGATTCCCGCTTCGCAACTCAAGCCAATAAAAAGGTAGTTAGTTCAAGATCAAATACTGCAAATTGACTCTCATAGCCTGTTATGCAGATTGTCCTAATGTTTCCTGAATTTCACATTGATTATCATGGAGTCTCTCGATCTAATTGACTGGATAAAGCACGTTGTTCGATTGTCCGTATTGTTATCATTATCAACAGAATATTACTGACATAATTGTAGCCGCAGAAAATAATCATTGTCAATTGGCTTGGTAGAAAGATTCTTTTGGACTATTTGAATGGTTTTCATGTTTTGAGAAAGCACAAAACTGTTCAAACCCCTTTCAACATAAGCAGAGCTTAGCGGAAAAAAAATACAAATATGTGAACGAAGAGCAACGTTTTTGCGATTTGCATCACATTCTGTCAGAAACACGAACCAAAGTTCACTAAGCAGAGTACTAAACTTTATCACATAAACGTGTTTATTGACAGCATTATAAACTTTCATTTCGCTAACGAAACAGTCTGCGTAGATGACAACTTGTTTAGATGAAGCATAAAAGGCAGCCAAACGAAGCGATGGTGGAGATTCAGTGCTCTATGTGCAAAGATTCCCGCAAAACGAAAAAAAATATTCCAAACGATTATGGCGGCTAAGCTTACTAACTCAATAGCCAAATCGAATAGCGCTTCAAGGCCATTTCAAGCGTTAAACCAGAATAGCATGAAGAGCGAAACTTAATGCTAAATTCTACTGAAGCCATACGGATTTGTTCACTTTGTTCAACATTTATATTTAGCAACTATTATTAGTACAAAATCGTCATGCGTGAAGTTAAACTGAAACTCAAACTCGAACTAGCTGTTACTGCCACGTATTCAAGTTTTCACAATCACACAAATTTAGCTCAAACGGAGCAAGAGATACCCAACTTGGTAGGCCAGATTTGATGAATTTTGCAATTTTCATACCAATTCAGAGAGTGCGGGGCACCGCATAAGGTATCCCGAACCACCACCTCAGTGTATTCAGCGAATCTTACGACATAGTGGTCTACAACCAATCAGAGATGCAATTTTGAAATCTACTGCAGTATAAATAGAGCTTAAAAGCTACCAAAAATCAGAGGAAACTCATAAATTTTGTTTTAATAAACTGACATACAGTGCGTATTGAAGCACTCTTTCTTGAGCGGTAAATTACTTGTTATCGTGTCTTGTTTCTGTAGATCATATTAGTGATTGAACAGTTTTAACTTTACTTTGACTTGTGAAAAGAGAATTAACGTTGATATTCTCATAACGTTCTTTGTGAGGAACAAAGTTCCTAAGTAAGAGAAACTTTGTGCGAAGCAGAAAATTGTTACATTTGTTAACTTTGATTATCGTTTAGAGGTCTCCGAAAATATTGAGACATTGGTAATAGAAACAAATTGTCCCAGTCAGTTCCTAAGACAGTTATCTTAGTCAGTTCCTAAGACAGTTATCTCTGTACATCTTGAATTTTGCTATTTCGATTCATAAGCTGAGTTATTAACAGAAACTCGACAAAAAATTGATTGTTTCATTTTGAATTATTTTGTCATTCTGAGAGAAACAATTTTTTTATGCAGCAAAGCTGAGCAATTACTTATTAAGAGTAATTGAAAAACAAGTAATGCAACGGTAATCCACAGTATAGCGGATAATACAGTTCACAAACATCCTACAAAAACACAATGCCCGGACAGATTTGAAGCCGCTGAAACGAACTGGGCGGGGTAAGGTTTTCTTTGACTTTGACAGGAGAGCAGCCGTTATATTTGGTCCGCCGACCCAGTCAGTGGAAGGCAAACTGCGGTCCAATCCCATGAAGAGAGTGCCGAAGGCACCCCCCAAAGAGAATCAATTAAATCAACAGCAAGAGGCCAGTGAGGCGAACAGAGCAGTGCAATTCAATAAAGAAATTGAAGTGTGAACCCTGCTCAAAGGAAATCAGCATAGCAAAAGCGAACAGGAACCAAGCAACCCAACAACAACCAGCAGAGAGGAGCTTCAATCAACAGCTAATAGATACGACAAGAAGCTTCAAGAATTAATGGAAGGAGTTAACACTAAAACGGGGATTGGCTTCAAAATAATTGAAGATTCAGATCGACCCAAAAAACGAAAGACCCTCTACCAACAGACTGTTCACAATATCTGGACAGATTTGAAACCGCTGAAACGAACTGGGCGGTGTAAAGGTTTCCTTGGCTTTGACAGGAGAGCAGCCGTTACATTTGGTCCATCGACTGGGACAGTGGAAAGCAAACTGCGGTCCAATCTCATGAAGAGAGTGCCGAAGGCACCTCCAAAGAAAATCAATCAAATCAACAGCAACAAGCCAGTGAGGCGAACAGAAGAGTGCAATTCAATAAAGAAATTGAAGTGCGAACCCTGCTCAAAGGAAATCAGCAAAGCAAAAGCAAACAGAAACTTGGCAACCCAACCACAACCAGCAGAAAGGAGCTTCAATCAAAAACTCACATATACTACAAGAAGCTTCAAGAGTTATTGGAAGAAGTAAACACTAAAACAAGGATTGGCTACAAAATAAATGAAGATTCAGATCGGCCCAACAAACTAAAGGTCCTCTACCAACAGATTGTTCACCTTCTAGAGGAAGAAGTACCCAAGCAACTACAGCGTTGAAACCAGCTTGTGCCCCACCAAGCGAATTTCGTTGAAGAATATCTGAAAGAAGCAACGAACTGCAAAGCAAGTTTGGACTATCATTGGCTTGCATATATCAGCAACGTCACGCAACCAGCAATGAATGCAGAGCAAAGCAACACAACTCCAACAGTGATCGACAGCGAGAGCAACAACAACTACTCAACAGACAGCCCAGTTGCTCAAACAGTGCAAATTGAAGCAACAGCATGTGGCCAAGAGACGGAAAATGTTTCGGAAACATCTTCAGCAGGGCCAAGGCGCGAGGAAAGGATGGAGAAATTCGATATCGAATTCAAAACCAAGATGCGACTGGAACAGGCACGGTTCGAGCGAAGGAGGTTAGAGCTGGAAATGCAAATGAAGGAACTGGAAACCAAGCATCAACTACTGGAAGAAGAGCGTGAGCTAGAGCGTAAAGTGAAAAGAACTGCATTATAGACTGAAGATGTTCGTTGTCAATCAACTATTGCTCAAGACAAGTCACCCTCCAACTGAACCCCAAAGAAGAGAGATATTTCAGACTGGGCAAATAGAGTCGACAACCTTCTAACAACAAAATGATCAACAACTCGCTTCGAAGTAACCCCTGAAGAGAACAGGCCTAGTCACTTCTCACGATATCGCAGTTCATGAGACCGATCATCAAGTGTTGAAAACGGTGACGGTTCCCCCAGAGTTGGTCTACGATACAATAGTGGGTACGCAGGTAGCAGTACCCTATCAAAGCTGAAGTTGAACAACTTGTGGCCGGAGTGGTCTAGTATGTTCATTGCTACAGTGGATCGACGCCCAATACCAGACGCAGAGATGATGAGCCATCTGAAGACTCTAGTGACAGGCAAGGCAAGATCAGCAATCTCTGGAAAGAGGATTTTGGTACAGTTCTATGGTGCTGCATGAAGCATTATGGAGAGGAAATTTAGAAGGCCTCATGTCATCATTGATGCACAATTGGAGAGTCTTTGCAAAGCAAGTCAGGTAAAACCTAACGACTCAACAGGTCTGATCAATTTCTCAGTTATTGTTTCGAACTTTGTGATTGTTCTCAAAGAGTACAAGCAGATTGGTGATCTGCAATCAAGATCGACACTGTATATGGCAGTAGACAAACTACCTCGAGTTCTCAAAAAGAAGTGGTTGTTCTATGTTGCTGATAAAGATGAAAGTTGGCCTGATTTGATAATGTTTGAAAAATGGCTATATGGGATAGCGTTTGTGCATGAAGGATTTTCATCTTTCAAATGAGAGCCAAGAGAAGAAGACCGAAGAAGCACAAATAGAGACAAACGGTTCTCGAAAACATTGAACTTCAGTGCAAGTTCGAACGTGAAAGAAAGAAAGCAACTGCAAAGTTATCACTGTTCGGTAGCTGATGGCGCTCATAAAATTTGGAACTGTCCGTTACTCAAGAACAGGATTGTGAATGATCGGTACGCAGCAGTGAAGAAGCAACGCTTATGTTACGGATGTCTAGGCAAAAGACATGCAATCAAAGATTGCAAAGTCAATGCGTGCGGTATCAATGGATGCATAAAAAAGCATATTTTAACAGAGCACATTCCAACAGATCTTGCATTGGTAGTCAGCGGACCTATGACGGGCAAAAAAAGCAAAATGTTTGTCATTTCGCCTTCACTGAACATATGAACGTGGCTGAGAATATCCAAATCTGGTGGGACATAGAAACTTATGCTTCCAAAATCAGCGTCGTCAGTCAGTCAAAAAAGGAACTGCAGGCACAGAAGATGCTAGAGAGTACAACAAAGTTCACAGGCGAGCTTTACCAAGTGGGAATGCTGTGGAGTGAACCGGAGCCAAACCTACCGAACAACTACAGCTCAGCCTTGGGTCAGCTTTACTCACTAGAGCGAAGATTTCAAATGGACCCAAACTTGAAGAGTTTTTATCAACAGTCAATAGATACAGACGTAGAAAAAGGATTCGTAAAGATATTGGACGAGTCCGAAGTGAAAGGCACCTTCGGGAAAGAATGGTATTTGCCACATCATCCAGTGCTATACCAGAACAAGCCGGGCAAAGTAAGACGTGTTTGCAACGCTGCCTCCAAGTACAAAGAAGTATGCCTAAATGATAAGCTACTAGCAGGACTTGATCTGTTACATGGGTTGGTTGGAACAATCGCCCTAACAGCTGACATCGAATCGATGTTTCTACAAGTTGAAGTTCCCGAACAGGACAGAAGTTGCTTGAAATTCTTATGCCGTCCAAGAACTAAAGAATTTGTTCAGATATACGAATATCAGCGTCATGTATTTAGAACTAAGAGTTCTCCAACTTGCGCAAACTATGCTCTCAAGCGAGTGGGACTGGACAACGAAAAAGAGTATCCGATTGGAGCAAAAGCAAAACAAAAAAACTTCTACAAGGACGGTTTCATCAAATCAGTAAAAATTTCTGCAGAAGCAATTGAGGTCTTCAATCAACTACAACTTTTTCTCTCTCAACGTGGATTTGAACTGAAGAAGTGGACAAGCAACAATGATGCAGTTACCGAAGCAATCCCAGAAGACTTGCAGTCAATCAGCAACACGAAGCAAGTCGAATTGGAACCCAATACGGAGGGATCCTCGGTGCTAGGACTACAATGGAGCGTTACTGATGATAGTCTTCAAGTGTGCAGAGGAACGAACAAGGAAGTTGAAATACCTATAACTCAGAGGAAGATTCTATCACTGGTATCTTCAGTATTCGACCCGATCGGATTGTTTGCTGTGTTCAGTGTTCTCATGAGACGGCTTCTGAAAGGCATTTGGACTAAGAATGGACAACATTCGGAGAGCGAAGTGGAGCCTGGCGAAGAAGAGGAAACAAAAGCTTCCGATAGTGGCTGCAACAAGCATCGCTAGAAGGTACTTCAAAAGAGAAGGACAGAACCGAACTTCATGTGTTTGCTGACGCATCCGAAGACACGATGTGTGCAGTGGCCTGTCAACGTTCACAACCAAAAAGTGTTTAGCTGACTTAGCATTTGCCATTGGAAAATGCCGAGGGGCACTAATGAGGCATCTTTCAATCGGAAATGCAAGCGATTGGAAATGCAAGCGGCAGTCATGGCAGTGAAGTTGAAGGAACAGATAGTCAAGGAACATGAAATGAAGATAAATAGTTGCAGTTTTTGGTCAGACTGAACTACAGTATTGCAGTGGGTAAACAGCTACCATCGTAAGCAACAAGTGTCTGTGGCCAATCGAGTGGCTGAGATACTAGATACAACTGATGTTTCACAGTGGAAACATGTGAGCGGTATCAACAACCCAGCGGACATTGGCACCAGAGTAATCAACATTGAACAACTCAAGAGAAGTGAGTGGCTCAATTGGTCCGACGTGCTTGAAGCGGCCATAAAAAGGATGGCCAGAGCAAGCGAACCTATTCTTTGCGTCAGATGAAGAGAATATACCAGCTGTTATTCAGTTGGAACGATTCAGTAACTTCAACAGACTAGTGAATACAGTCGCATATGTACAGCGAGCATTGAACAAACACAAACCAGCAACACTCGTAGTTAGCATTGAAGACAGAGAAAAAGTAAAGGCAATCATCTCCAAGTTACTACAGCAAGAACAGTTTGGTGAAGAGATAAAATTTCTGAAAGCTGAAAAAGAATATGCAAAAAGCAGCGAAATCCTACAATTCTCCCCATTCTTAAATGAAGAAGGAATTATTCAAGCCAAGGGCAGAATAGGCAAATTCAATTGGACTTCAATGCAAAGCAACCAACTTTGCTACATTGGAAACATCATGCGGTTGAATTATTCTTGCGAAATGAGCACAAGGATAATCAACACGAAGGCACTGAGCATGTAAGAAGCATTGTTCAACAAAAAATGTGGCTCCTAGGCATACGGAACGCCTTAAGATCGATCAAGAGCAAGTGTGTTACCTGCAGAAAAGACAGGGCACAAACGATGGCACCAGCGATGGCAGATCTACCCGAAGAGCGGTTAGATGCTTCAAGAGCCTTAACGAATGTTGGAGTTGACTGCTTTGGCCTTTTCATTGTGAAGATTGGGTGCAGCAACGAAACGCGATGGTTTTGTCTCTTTACTTGTCTAACTATGAGAGCGGTGCATATAGAAGTGGTACCCAAGTTAGACACAGATAGTTGTCTCAATGCAATAAAAAGATTTATTGCTCGAAGAGGCAAACCGAATACGATTATCAGCGACAACGGGACAAGCTTTGTTGGAGCTGAAAGAGAGTTTGCAGAGTGCGTTGCTGCATGGAACAAAGAAGGGATCGAAGAACATCTAATTGAGCGAGTGATCAGATGGAAGTTCAACCCATCCGCAGCACCTCACTTTGGAGGAGTATGGGAGCGGTTGGTGAGAAGTTGCAAGAAAGCAATGTGTGCAGTGTTGGGGAACAGATCAGTCACAGAGGACGTTTTTTCATCATGTGTATTGTTGAGCAGACATTGAACTCAAGAACTCTGACACCAGTCAGTTCAGATGTTAATGACTTGGAAGCCTTGACCCCCAATCACTTCCTGCTTGGCAACAAGAACGTTTGCTTACCCTATCTACCACGCGTAGAAGAATTTGTGGATCATCGAAAGCTCTTTCGACAAACTCAAGCTTATGCAAATCTCATATGGGACAGATTTCGTAAAGAATATCTGTCAACTCTGAACAATTGGCAAAAATGGCAATCTACGGCAAACGAAACCCTTAAGGAAGGCGATCTCGTTTGCTTGATCGAAGACAGCGATAAGCGTGGATATAGGATTATAGGTCGAGTTACGGAGACCATCAGTGGGTCAGACGTTGTGATTCGATCAGCGAGAGTTCGAACGAACGACGGAGTGTACAAGGGACCAGTAGTGAAGCTCGCCACAGTACTACATGGAAAAGACGTTTTCGCGAAGGAAAACAGGGCCGGCGATGTGGCGGCTGAGCTTACTAGCTCAATAACCAAATCGAATAGCGCTTAATGGCCATTTCAAGCACTAAAGCTAGAATAGCAATAAGAGCGAATTTTAATGCTACATTCTACTAAAGCCATACGGATTTGTTCACTTTGTTCAACATTTATGTTTAGCAACTATTATTAGTACAAAATCGTCATGCGTGAAGTTAAACTGAAACTCAAACTCGAACTAGCTGTTACTGCCACGTATTCAAGTTTTCACAATCACACAAATTTAGCTCAAACGGAGCAAGAGATACCCATTTTGGTAAGCCAGATTCGATGAAATTTGCGATTTTCATACCAATTCAGAGAGTGCGGGGCACCGTATAATGTATCTCAAACCCCAACCTCAGTGTATGCAGAGAATTTTACGACATAGTGATCTACAACCAATCAGAGATGCAAATTTGATATGTACGGCAGAATAAATAGAGCTTGAAAAACTACCAAAAATCAGAGGAAAATCGTAAATTTTGTTATAATAAACTGACATACAGTGCGTATTGAAGCACTCTTTCTTGAGCGGTAAATTAATTGTTATCGTGTCTTGTTTCTGTAGATCATATTGGTGATTGAACAGTTTTAACTTTACTTTGACTTGTGAAAAGAGAATTAACTTTGATATTCTCATAACGTTCTTTGTGAGGAACAAAGTTCCTAAGTAAGAGAAACTTTGTGCAAAGCATAAAGTCAGTTCCTCTTACTGGCTTTAAGGAAGCCCAGCATAGTTCATTAATTGCGTTATTGAGCAATTGAGTGTATTGAAAAGCAGAAGGTGTTTACTTTTGTTAACTTTGATTATCGCGCAGAGGTCTCCGAAATATTGAGACATTGATTATAGAAACAAATTGTCGCAGTAGGGTTCATAAGACAGTTATCTAGACCTGTGCCTCTGGAATTTTGCTATTTCGATTTATAAGTTGAGTTATTAACAAAAACTCGACAAAAAGTTGATTGTTTCAGTTTGAATTATTTCGTTATTCTGAGAGAAACAACTTTGATATTCAGCAAAGCTGAGCAATTAGTTATCAGGAGTAATTGAACAACACGTTATGCAACGGTAATCTACAGTATAGCGATAATACAAATCACAAACAAACTGCAAAAACACAATATCCGGACAGATTTGAAACCGCTGAAACGAACTGGGCGGTGTAAAGATTTCCTTGACTTTGACAGGAGAGCAGCCGTTACAACGATTGTGATTAGGGCTTCCCTCAGGCTCCCGGGCGCGGGGGTTGACCCAGGCTGTGTTATCCCGGGTGGCCAACGACCAATTAAGTTTACGTTGGCACGAGTAAGTCAACTTCGCAACATATGCAATAGATGTTTGGAGGGCTTTCAATCGGTTTTAATGCATGGGTCTCCAGTCATGAACATGTCACTAAGGACATCAATCATTAAGGAACCCAGAGAAGGAGACTTTAAGGTCGGCAATTCTGACAATGCAAAAATAGATTTCAATTACAAACGAGACTCCTTTTAACTTTCCATGCGAAAAAACGAGGCCCATCTCAACTCCGTGACAGCAAAAGGCAATTACACATCGCATAAGAGAATAACAGTGAAAAAGAGATAAGATTAAAATGTTAAGCATAGAAAACACGACGGCGAAAACGTAGTTTTACCAAAAGAACCAAACGTAGCAGGCGCGACGGGAGATCAATTTCGTTAAAAACCTCAGCCTTTTCTTGCACAAATGGACGATTCAGCAAACATTTTGGCATTCCTAGTAGCAAAATGTCCATCAGTATCTGCCGCCACTATACAACATTAGGATCCATTGGGTCCAACTTTCTTATCAGATCCAGATCCAGATTTTCCAGATATAGGAAGAGTAGTCGAATAAAAAGATCGTTAAAAAATATCGGATCATAGTGTCCGGAGGAAATATTGGTGCGTCCCAATACAAAGATAAGAAAATTTGTAAGTACTGCCCATTAAACTGATCAATGATGCATATTTGGTCCTGCATCGCTTTTGGTTTTGCGGGTGCGATAGGGCAGCGAAGCAACTCCAGATTATTTTCCACTTCGCTGCAAAAACCCTCAGAATTTCCGAGGCCGATGAAATTTCTGAGCAGAAAATTACATCACATGAAAAGAATGAAAAGTGAGGCAAAAAGTCATCAACAAAACTTTAAAGCTTCAAAGAACAGATTTTTTAGCTGAGTTTTTGATGATAATAGTGCCTGAATTATTAGCTATCAAAGTCAGTAAATGAAGTTTTTGCACTCTATAAGCGGGAAGTAGTTATTTTTTAACCAAATTTTATATTTTAAAGGTTCAATTAAAGTTGACCAGAGGGGAAATGTGATTCAGTACCAAATTTTCTAATTTATTTCAGTTTTGTTAAATCAATTTGATCATGTCTGTTTAGACATTCATGCATACATAATACAAGTAAAGTTTTAAATAATAGATAACGAGTAATTATTTCCAGCTTTTTTAAAATAAAATTTTTGTAAACTGCAATAGTTTGATGGAAAAAAACACTCTTCATGTTTTTAAAACGGCTGTAGGGCGCGAAAAGCAACTTCCCTCTGTTTAAATTTTTTTAGTCCTTTAAATGACTTTGAAAAAAGTACACCAAAACAATGTTTTTAAAAAAATTTATTTGTTCTCATCCATAATTTTATCAAAAAAATAAAACCACTATTCGCTCCTTTAGAATCAGAGTTGCGTAGATAAAACATTTTTTCGACTTTTTAGGGAGTCTTAGCCTGCACAACTACTGTGAAAAACGATGAGTACAGCTTTTTGTGCCAATTTTTAGAACTGTTCTTAAACTCTCGAACCTAACAAGTAATAATAATCTAAAGCCACTACAATTGGCAAATATTCTATTCAAACCAGCATCTCAAAAAATGGCAAAAACAGAATTTTTAGAGCTGTTAAAATCAAAACGTGAAATGGTTTGATATGTTTTTCTCATTGTTTAGTGGAGCCGTATAAACATTTCCAGTTCCATACGAAATGGGAGTGCTCAAAAAACAGTAGGATTTCAATTCATTTTATGAAACTCATCACCAAATCAACAAGACAAGGTAGCAAAAAAATAATTACGATTGTACCACCTTATTATCTGGCAGATCTGTTCGAGATCAATAGAAACTCCAATAGAGATTCGTCTACCCAGGTTAAGATACAGACCCAAGCCACCTCTGCTGAGACCGACTTAGGTCGTACATGGGGCATATAGTGCAACCAAGATCACAGTTTCTGGAAATTGTTATGTTTGCACGATAATCTGGACAAGGATCGCTCAAAAATCTGATCAGAGCCCAAAGTCAGGACACAGTTAAGACAATTGTTGCACGATAGTCTGAACAGAGCCCAAAGTCTGGCTTTAGTCTGGACAATGGTTGCACAAAAGTCTGAACAAGGATCGCACGAACATCATTACAGAGAGCAAAGACTGGGCATAATGGTCTCCACAATGGTCGCACAGAAGTTTGATGAAGTCTGGACATAAGTTGCTCCTAAATCTGATCCTTGAGTCAATTGACCATTTTTAATTGACTGTTTTGGCAACTCAAGGAAGAATTACAGGCACTTCAACGAAATTTTTGTTTTTAATCTCATCAATTAGTTTGGAACTAATCTTAACACCATATACTATGTAATTCAAATTCAATTTAAGTACTATAGATTGAAATCTCATAATTTATACAATGACCAATTCATCTTAACATGTAGCGGAGATGGTCTGACCAGTGGACAAAGTCTGGACGATGATCTGATCAGAGGGAGCTTGCCATAATCGCACAAAACCTTGGTCATAATAAAGTCGCACAACAAATTTGGATCGAACGAAATTCGCACGAAAGAATTGGTTACACAAAAGTCTGATCAGAGGTTGCTTTAATCTGGCATTGTCTGATCAGAGGGGCTACTGTTGCACTTTTCCGTGGGTCGCATAGAAATCTGATCAGAGTTCCTTTTCGTCTGGCACGGTTTTACCATAGACCAAAGTCTGACATAATTTGATTGGAGGTCGGGTCTGGGACCTTAACCTGTGTATAGTTATTCTTTCTTCATTATTTAGACGAAATTACAGCCTTTTTACCAAATTATGTGGCAAATAATTCAAAGAGGAAACTAAAATTTTTGTCTCCACGGAAGAGTGTACTTTTAACTTAAGTTCAATTTGTGTTCATTCTTTACAAATTTTGTTTCAAAAGTGGTAAAAAAGGGAAATAGTGGATGGTTTAGGTATCATTGCGTTTATGCCAACTATTGATTAGCTGGATGATAGAATAGTCCCAGACTACATCGGCACTGGTTTGATGAATTTTAAGTTCCGAATGCAACCGAGCCACGCTGCAATCATAATTGTCTTCTTTGATCAGTTCATAATGATTTGGAATCATTATGAACAGAATTAAATTTAAATTTATGTTTTATGCGAAATTAAGTTTTACATCTGTTAAGACAAACAGCTCTAAAATTGAAAAAAATATATGCCATCAAGCTGTATCTCTCTACGAGGAGTACAAAAGAGGTTTAAACAAAAGAATTTGCACTCGAAAATGGGATAGAGATAATGCCTGAGGAAAATGGTTTCGAAGCCCTTCCGCTTAAACAAAACGGATATAAATATTGATTGAACAGATTATCGTTATTGTTTAATTAAAAACATTTTCCAGAGTAGTTTAGTCGAGCAGCTGCCAAACATATACTCTCTTTGAAAACTAAGTTTGTATAATTGAGAAATGGCATAATTAGAAAAACTGCTTGACACATACAGCATGATGTCTTGTTCTTGTCAGGGGTGTTTAGGCAGGCGCAGCTACTTTCAAAAGGAACCAAAACTCGATCCGAACCAGCTTCTGTTACTTTACAGTCACTCTAGAGTGCTAACAATTACAACAATTTGAACCACGATGTGCTCGCAAAAAGCCATTTTTTAAGGATTGCAGGATCCTATCAAGAATTATGGATTGCAGGATTTTTAAGGATTGCAGGATCTTATCTACAGTACTTCCTATCAAGAATTATAGGAAGTATTGTAGTTAGTATTCAATGCAAAACACCGAAATGATTGAAATTATTCACCTCATTTACTTCGCATTTCTTGCTTTTCTTAAGCGGTTAATAGCGTTTGACAGTTTGACCAGAGAGTCGGAACAAACTTTTGCTGGGCAGAGCAAAATATTGAGAATAAAAAATATTATGGAGCATTGATCAGACCGGTCAGTACAGAGGGGATGGGGGGGGTCGGGGTGACAGTGGAGGTTCAAATTGTAGCTGTGTAAAAACCCAATAATCAGACTACCGGAATGTTAATTCATATAAGCACTCTATATCATAACGCTGAGGCAACTGTATTCAAAACGTACAATCTATTTTGTCCAACTATACTCGCTTTACATCAAGGCATAAACATTATATCGAAACTTTACGGCATCTGTTTCCTAGCATCATCACGGCGATAAGCATCGTTTACTTACAGGCAAATCTAGCTTGATCTTTTTAGCAGGTATTTGTCTGAGTTGATTTTCGGCTCAGATCGGTCACCAATACGTTTTCGAAACATAAAAATATTAAGCCTAAAAGGAGCGCACTCGATTCAGTATATTAGTAGGCTCGACGAAAATAATGTTAAACGAACTTTTTCGGAGCTTTCTACGTATATTAGAAGAGAATTTGTGTGCATTTAAATGGTTAAGAAATATGACGTATTAGATTGCTCATTTCTTGCTCTATTCAAATATCGTTGCTCATTTACTCGGTAACACAAATTTTTAAGACTAAGAACCGCCCTTAATACCTCGAAATTGTCTCCAAACAGTTTCTGTGAATCGCATACTTGGAGACTAGTGAGCTGAAGGGCTCTAGCACTCAATTCCCTCCGGGTGCTACCTATTTATACCGTTTTTGAGGAAGAAAAGCCAAATGGGTTAAACAGAAAATCGGTCACGCAACAAGTGGCATAAAAAACACCACATGACTAATATAATTGCGGCAAACTTCGTTCGAGGGCAACTAATCATTTGAACAACTTAAGAATTATCTTTGTTAACTGATGTGGTTATATTTAACTCTATGTTTAGTTTGCACTATTTCGTTTGGGACTGTTTTTCCTGTTCAACGATCAGACGGTATCAGGAATCAACCGTTGACTCAAAAATAATTTCTCAAATGCCATGTATTGATGTATATTGATAACTTTGACAACCTCACAACTGTTCTGTATAGCTAGAAGAAAGAAAAAATTCAACTGTCCTCAACTTTCCGGGCAACGGTACATTCCGCATTTAAAACTCTTCAACCTCCGTTTTTGCTTTCTCACGTTATTACAAGGTGCGCTAAATAGCTGCTACGACTGGCAAAACGACCAGACAGCGGGTTTGAGTCAGCTTTCGGCAACTGGAAAGGTTCCTGCCTTACACTGATACCGGTTTTAAGAGGACTCACAACTAAAAAAATGCGAAAAGGGAAAAGTTATGGATTCGAGCCACCATCCTTTACTTTGAAGTGGCTAACTAGCGTGCTAACCATTACAATAATTGCACTTAAGCCCTTGAACTTGGGCATTTTCTAAAACCCATTCTCTTATTCTTTTTTGATTCTCAAGATGTCATCTTTGTAACCAAGTAGAACACGTAGAGCTTCTTGTCAGGCTATGTCCAACTTGTCTTATGGACAATTTACGTTACATTTTTCTCTCAAATTTCTGACAAAAACCAAAAATATTGTCATCAAATAGCTGCATTTTCTTGCTTTCTTCTTCAATGACCCACTTTTATTTTGTTATGTGACAAGAAGGAAAAAAGAGGGTTTTGGGACGAAATTAGCTCAGCAAGACATTGAGTCAATCGAAAAGTTGTTTTGTGTGATGATTTTGATGTCTTCTTAACAAAAATGGCGATGATGTAAAATTTTCAAAACTTCGTTGCAAGATTCTAAAGATCCGTCCTTTCAAGAACCTCACAAGATCTTATAAGTAGGCGTTCGACTAGGGTTTAATCCATAGTTTCAATGATACACTTTTCCAAAAGTTTATAGTGAAGCGACTTCATTTGATAGCTGGAGCTGTCAAGAGCTGGACTTCCGCAAAGAAATTACAATTTTCTGTTTCGAAATTTACACCACCTTTTTTCTACTTTTCAGCTGAAAATATTGACGAAAATAATCAATTAGCTCGAGATGAGTACACAAATAACTGCAGCAGTCATCCAGTAATCCAAATTTACAATTGAAGAAAATTAATTAATCATCAAATTAATCTCATTAAACCATTTTAATCTTTAAGCAGAATCGACACATTGAATAAATCATTTGCACAAACCGATGACATATTACATTAATTTACTGCATTTCAGGACGTTGAATTTCAACCAAAATGCTGGAAACGGAAATTCAACTAGATGATTCCATTAAATCATTATCAACTTCATTTTTTGAGAAATAAACAAAATGTGAAACGCACAATGCTTCTGGGTTATGCTGTAAGGCCACTCAACGTGTATAAATATACTAATAATTAGCATACAATTTACTTTATACTATTCAAAAAGTTACAAAAGTCAGTTTTTGCATTTTTAACCGTCAGCATCAATATATTTAAATTTAATCATCATTAAGTGCTTCGGTGAAAAATAATCGATTACAGATCTGTGGGTGAAAAAATAAAATTATTTACAAATTAAACTTTTTTCACAATTTGATTACAAATTTCATCGATGAGGTAATGTAGAAACTATCAGGCGTGTGAACAATTTTCACAAAAATTGTGAACAGAACGATGATCACAGATGACAGTTTATCGTCATCTGCGGTCTAAATTTTGGCTTCGTCGGCGGGCGTCTTGAGCTCTGAAAGCGGCAGTGGTTGTTAAAGGGCGTGGTTTTTTGGGCGTTTTCATCTGGTTTTTCTTCAGTTTTCCCGGAACGACGGGGTAATTGTCCGTGGGGTCGTTTTGGGACGAGGCGGGATTATTGTAATTTGAAGCTTGATCATAATTGTCCTCATAATCGTCTATAAATCCTTCTTCTTCTGGGTCGAAAAAGGTGTCCTGGAAATAAAAGTTGGTTAATGTAAGTTTAAGAAAGTGAGCTCGAGTTAAGCAAAACTTAAATTTATGCTCAAACGCAAAAGATTGCGTTTTCACACAAAAAAGTTTGGGAAATTTTTACAAAGACAACAAACACAAAAAAATTTTTAGATAATAATAATTTGCTTCAGGAGTGAAATCAACAATAAAAATACATTTTTCAATTCAAAAATTTTAGACCATTAATGGCTCAAGCTGCTCTACGGCGATTACACAGAAAACAAAAGCTATAATTTGTTTCTATTTTAAAATTTCATAAAATAAAACATCATGAATAACAAAAATGGGTTCTTAATTGTTAACCAAGTAAATTACATTACCAATTGATCTTAAATTATATTTTATACAATTTTTTGGCAGAAAAGAGAACTTGAAGATGACATAGCATCGAGAGAATATCTAAGATTAACTAACTTGCTGCCATATTTGAAAAATTTTGCAATTATTTTATTTAATATTTATTTAATTTATTTTAATTATTTAATTATTCTTTTATTCTTTTATTTAATTATCACAACAATGCCATTTCACGTGCGCTGTCTCCAAACAATCATTGGGGAAAATGATAGCAATGGCCGGAACATAGCATGATAATACTATTTATTATATCTGATATGTATATTTGCAATCAGCATCTAATTTTCCACTATTAATCTAAAAATTTGCAGAAAAACGTGTTAAATTCGGTTGAAACTAACCTAGAGCAAAAAACCCAAAAAGTGGCCGCAGGAGGATTGTCAAATTGAGTTAGAACATAAAATTACACAGAAAATTATTTCAAAAGAAACATCGATGTTTCATCTTTATGAGATGAGTATCGATCAAAACAAGAAAAGAAAACTGCTCAAAGCATTTGAGTAGAGAATGAAAAAAAACATAACCACACAACTAAATAAACAATACAACATAATAAAAAATACAGAAGATTGACAGAACTAAAACAGAGCTTTAATGCAAAGTCCTTGTTTTCTATCTCAATAAAAAACGTTCGGATAATTTTTTGTATGAAAAGTTTACCTTTTTCTTACTATTTGTATGAAACCTTGAAACCTAATTTAAGAAAAGCGGAAGAAACAGCGAATTAGTATTTCTTAACTGTAACAGAATTTCTTAAACAGAAAAAAATTAGAAAAAGTATAGATCTTAAGATATTAAATTGACAAACTATATGTATTTGTAAAATAAATTAGAAAGAAAAAAAGATAAACTGCTAGTAAAACTCTTTATTGATAAAAGCTCAATTAATTTAATCTGAAAACTTGAAATCAGTGTAGCAAATTGTTGCTCTAAAAATTTCTGTAAAAAGGGGAGCTCTAATCAATACTGATAGCAGCTGTTGAACCGAAGAACTCGAAGAATCAAATAAACAAAACGTTTTAGATATCACAAAAATTCAGAAGTTGCATTAAATATCATCCGCATTTTCAAAAAGTGTTTACTTCTAAGCTTTTAGTTTTTGTAAACAATTTTTGCTGCCATTTTCGTTACATAGGCGTACGAAGAATAATATTTGTTTCCGGGTGTGATAAAAATGCCCAAAGGTAGAAAACGAAAAACGGATGGGAAATCTGAGTTCTCGCATGTAATTAAAATAGTAAAAGTGATTTTGCTAATCTCTTTAAAAAGATTGATACCAACTGGAAGATACCCGTAATATTTAGCCAATTTTGAATTAGTTTGCTCGAGATTTTTGATCACAAAATGTAGATTTTACTTGCCGAATCATGAAAGTAATGTCCACAATTTAATTAAGTGATGTCATAAAAGCAAAAGAAATCAGAGGAGAATTGTGACTCAAGCAGACCGAAATTCTATGAATCAGGGGACCATCAAATGGTGTCAGAGATTTTAATTTTTTAAATCAAATTGACAAAAAATCCCGGTACTTAAAATATTTAAAGTGTTTGAAACAATTGAAGGCGTAATCATTTTTATGTTAACAATATTTCATCATATTAGATAAGCCTATCATGTTTTAGGAAAACATTACAAAAACTTAGTGGTACTATCTACTTTTTCTAATTGGCTTATTGAACACACCATTCATGAGTTGATTAAACTGGTGTCAGGACAAAATATCCAATGCCAGCATACCCAATATGACAAAATGCTCAAAATATACCCAATATTTTATCATAAAGTTGAAATTATAAGATCAGTTTTTAGGATAATATTTAGCTAGTGCATTTAGTCATGCCTCGTGGGTCATGGTCATGCCTAAGCGGCCTGTGTGGCTAGATTTAAAACTATCAAAACCAAACATGGGATTAAATTATCCGCTTAAGTATGATAAAACATACCGACTGAAATACCGAGTGCTAATTTGTAAACGGATTATTGAACGAAAATATCAAAGGGAATAAATTGGGTATAATGGCATTGGGCATAATGACATATTGAGTTTTTTAGCATTGAGTATATCGTCATGTGACTGATTAAACGCGTGGAAATTACTTAATTTAATCACTTACAAATTGACCAATCATAGAAACTAATATAATGTTCGCAAAATGGAAAAATTATTTAACAATGACATCTAAGTATCTAAGTTATACTTGATGAACTTTTGAGTCTGATATTTTATTTATGGGAACATCTGATCTTTTAATAGAATACAAATATATGATGATGTTGATGCAGAAACAAAAAATGTTCCTTGGACAGTTTTTCTTTTCGTCATTTACAACTTCTGTTCGGTAAGATTCAAGCAATAAAGAGCTCATTATGATTCACAGAAGCAAACATTTGCTGAAAATCGATTCAGTCAATTTTCTTAATTGTTGCCTGATTGAGCATTTCTGTCGTTACAGGCCGTTGCCAGGTATGAACTTCCAAATTTAAGGACATCGCATTTTACTTAACACAGTGGCTTTCAATAATCCCCATAATTGCTATAACCCCATATCGGGCTGATTTTTCCGACATAACGCATAAGTGCAATATTCACATTTCCCTTATATGGTTAAAAATTAATCAAAGACGACAGAAAGTAAAGCGCAAGGCAAACTCGTTTTGAAACTACCCCATGCATAAATATTATAAAATGGATTTAGTTTACAAATCCGAGTAAATCATCACTCGCCTCTTTAATATGCCAATTCATACCTAGCAACAGCTTGCTGTAGTTGTGCTTCAAAAAGCACCCAAACCTTTTTTTCAATTATTTGAAATGAAGTAATAATTTATAATTAAGTTTTCAGTGCGAAAAAAAACAAACATTCAAGAGTAAAGGTTAGCACCGTACTGAGTGGATGCTAGGAGGTAGCACTCACGTTTACGCACCGTTTCAGAACTGTTCAAAAATATACATTTTTTATTCTTGTTCATGACGCGAATTTCTTTTTGCCATTATCGGCGTGCAATGTCATTAATGAGCATTGACCGATATATGTAAATATACCACCACATGACGCTAGGGAGAGAACACGTGACTAAATTGGGGAAAACTGTATAGGCAATAAGCATACTATATTGACGGTTGACTGACAACGATTATTGGTTTCCGATCAGAAAGAGGTGATTAATATCGTATTCATTGTTTAAGAACACGGGTTTTGCTAATTCTATAGGTTTTTCATGAATTGTGACGTAATTGGGGTCTGAAATCTAACTCAGTTCTAATTTATTGCAATTCAATTACAACGCATTCACTTTCTAGATATAAAATGCCAGCCTGAGAGAAAGGGTATGAAAATAGTTCTTCTGTCGCTTTGTGTATATCATTTTTAGTAGATTTGCTTTGATGTTTTGCGAAAGCCTTTGATTGGTCAGACATGTTTTCCCTCAAAAACATCTCATAACACAATTATGTGGGATAAAATTAACTTAAACTTTAAGAAAATACATATTTTGTTTCGAAAACAGGTGATCACAATACCTCTCCAGCGCAGAGTTGCAGAATTAAAATTTTTAACCAAAACAATTTTTCACTTGCTCGAATTAAAGGTCTAATTTATTAGAGAACAGCCTTGCTTGTTCAAGTTAACCTTGAGAGAAAATATTTTCCTTATTTGTTTTGAGAGAAGCGCAAAACATCGAGGAAAAGTTGGGACAGTATTGATTTCAAAACTTACATACGTACAACTTCCACAATTTGAGATCAGAAAAGGCGCCTTAAAAAATCGCAACCGATGATAAAATTAGAGGTAAAATTTTTGAAAAATTTAAAAACCAGCACAAACAAAAAAGTCACAGTCTTTCTCTGTGCAAAATTAATGTTCAAAGTATATTGTTCAATTCATCAATTCAGGTACCATTTAATTGAACAACAGCCTAATATTTTTTAACTCAGGCGAAATAAAATTGAGGATAAAGTTTGCATGAGCCTTCCAAGTTTGCATGAACGTAGATAAACAAAACCAACTAACGTCGGGTGAATTGCTCTCAAACGACCGGCGAGTGGTTGGCTTTGTCAGCAGCTAGCCAAGGTTTAGCGAGGCTAGCTTGAGCTCAATTGAAAGGGCGTGATGTGAGGGTAACAGATAATGACATCACGCCACATAACAGCAGCTGAAGTGGGGCATCAACAAAAGGGTTAAGGAAAGAGAGAGAGAGAGAGAGAGAGAGAGAGAGAGATAGTGTGCGAGAGATAAAACGTGAACGAAAAGAGAAGGAAAGAAAGCCCAACCAACAGAGAGAGAGAGAGAGAGAGAGAGAGAGAGAGAGATAGGAATATTTTTCCATGATGAGATTCGACTCGGCAACTTCTAGCCTTGTTAGTAATTAAGTCATAAAGAAAAAAACCGAAAGAACAAAATTCAAAATGAAAAGTTTCCACATTTTGCAGTAAAAAAATTTTCCAAACAACTTTTTGTCGCTGGAGTTTTGTCATTTAACCCATCAGCACGAATTAAACAGTTTTGTTGGCCAGTAAGGATAGTTAAACTCAGAAAAGGACAAAAATAATTAAAAATTTTAAAAGCAATAGCAGGTTTTAGCAAAATCTCGCTAAAATTTGTAATATAAATATCTATTAGTTATAAAATAACTATTTCAATGTCTCAAGAGACTATCCAGTACCCTATTTCAAGCCTTAAAGAGTTTCACTGGCTTAAAAGGATCCATAAACTTGGATAATAATAATTTTTCGAAAATTTGAAAAAATTTAAACTTTATAAAAAATTGCTAAAACTCGAGTTATTAAAATATTGATAACCATTCCATTAATTCTGAAAACTACGCAGCAGTTGTTTATCAATACTCGGAAGAGGTCCTGGGCCCCCGGTGCCAAAAAAAATGAAAAAAACCAAAAGTATTCAAAAAACTTAATTACTAACTTAACTTAATCATAACTTAATTTCAAAAATAGCTAATATTTTCTAAAAAAAATTGCTTAAATTCGTGAAATTGAAATCTTGAAAAAAGTTCTATTAAAATCAAAAACTATGCAGTAACATTTTATGAAACCCTAGAGGAGGTTGCTTCGAAGGCTAGAGAAACTTAAAAACTGACAACAATTTTCGAAAAAATTAAAAAAAAGTTTCAACTTTTTTAAAAATAACTGCTAAAAATTGTGATATTAAAAAGTTGAAAACTATTCCATGCCAAGAAAATTTTTTCAGTAACTCACTATCAAACAGTTTATGTGGTTTTTTCATCCCTGAGGCAGAAAAAAACCTGAATAATGACACTAAAAATTTTGTAAAAATTCAATTACATATAGAAACTATACATTAACATATTATCAAACCCTAGAGGAGGTTCCTTGGCTCTTGAGGCTAGCGAAACCTAAAAAACGACAAAAACTTTCAAAAAAAGTCGAAAAAAAGTTGTGAAATTTGTATTAAGTTGCGTGTTTTTGTTTGGATAACCAAAACATAAAGCTCTTAAAAAGTACTTATGTCTTGCAAAAAAAACTTTATCAACTTTAGCCTTCCTCAATTTTAGACTGTTCCAACGAAAACTTATAAAATGACAAAAAAATTGAAAAATTGCAACATTATTGGCTCAAACACTCCTAAAAACGACCTTTTAACCTTAAACTATGGCCTTCCCGCTAGCTTCATCACACTAAGCACTTGAAGGACTACTAAACGCGGCCAAGGGCCTCTAATGAAACTTAATGCCAGCTGGGCGCTACCTGTTGTAGGGACGAAAAGTCAAAAGCGTCAGACAAATCGGTCAACCGAAAAATTGCATAAAAAAGACCAACAGGACTAATATAATTGCTACAAACATCGTTTGAGAGCAATTAAAAATTGAATTGGTAAGTACAAAGAAATTTTTTTTCAACGTTTCAGAGTAAAGGCACTTTTTCATCAGAAAATATCTGTAAAATAGCTAAAAATCAGATTTAGAGTAAAATTTTTTTTAATTTGCGAAAATAGAAGTAATAATTTGAATAATAAACAAAAAAAAGACCAACTCTCACTATTAAAAGTAAAACAGTTTTCAACGGTTTTCAATCATATTAGAAAGCGCAAGTGTTAGTTAGAATTATCAGCTCTAGCGAGGAATCTCCAAAAAGTATAGTAATCATAAAAATCAATTAACTTTTCACTTAATTTTAGACAAATAACTTTCAAAGAATTTCTGACAAATTTTTCTCTGAAATCTCCTCAAAATTGTAGCATAAATAATAATATTAACTTGTAGTATAGGTGTGCATATTCATTTTTTTCTCAATAAAGCAAATTAACTTCTAGTGGAAAATTTTCTCAATGATTCTAATTGTCGTTTGCAAATGTAATTCAGAAGACACCTACCCTCTGTGACCAGAGAGAAGTAAACATATTCATTAACGATATACATGCTAAACTGCCTCTAATCAGTTTTTGACAACCATTTTGTTTCTTTTTAAGAACGATTCGCCATTCCTGATTCCGTTCAATTAGGTTAAAACTCTTTTTTTTTGAAATATTCACTATTCATATTAGTTTGTGACTATCAGCTGGACAAAGTTGAACACATCTTAAAATGTGCCTCTTGAGCAAAATTTTAAAAATCTTTTCCAGTTGTGTCATGATTTTTTTTTAAAATTCTGGTAACTAAACATAAACGACAAGGGCGCCAAAGAAGTCATATTTTCAAAAAGTCAAATCAGTCAAACAAAAATGACATACACTTCTTCATTAATTGCTACAAATTTCAGTTTAGAGCAAATAAAAAAAATTGGCTGTGAAAAGAAGCATCTTAAAATAAAGAATATCGAAAAAACTGTAAACTTTGAACTCTCAGTTTCAATAGGAAAAAAATTGTTGTATCGATTTCTACGACTATAACTTTGCCGTAGATAAACGATCAACGAAAAATGAGAATCTGATCTTTCGTATTCCAATTTTTTGATGAATATAAGAAATAGCTCTATTAAAAACTTTTATATGTTATTTTTCAGCGTTACATTTTCGGAGGTTGTGGCAGAGTAAATCAGCGCTTGAATGAGTCTAGAGACATTATGTTTTTTAGGATGACCAGTACTCTGTCCATGACCCATTTTACACTGGCCAGTCTTGATTTTTGAGTAAAACTTAATGCATCAGAAACAATATGTTCAGCTTAACTCCCGCCAAAAAAGTTTGCTTTATATGCAACTCGAACTCCCGCGTAGGTACTTCTAACAATTAATTTGCTTAGCAAGTCGTAACCACTAAGCTAAATGGGCTTTGTGGTAACAGCCTACAAACTAGCATATGTATGAAAAGTTTGCATACTACTATAGTAAATATATGACATTATTCTGCCCAGACTTGTTTTTGGGACGAGTAATTTTCAGAATATACAGGATAAGTTTAGTCTAGGCGAACTCTTTGATCTCAGCATAATCATAATGGAGAAAAACTGCACATGAATAAAATACAATTATTCTGGAGATGCAATGTTTCAGAACTGAACTAAGATTTTACTCTTGAAATGTGCTGGATCAGCGCTGAAATGCTCTGAAACTCAACTCCGGGTTGTCGCGTTCTTTAGCACAACAATTTTTCATCGACGGCATAATAAGTGTAATTTTTTAACTTTTTGAATTATGAGGTCAGCCCGGGTTTTTAAATTAGCGAGGTAACCGTTTAATTTTTTTGAGCGGGCGTATTTCGAACACATGTTTAATGACTTATGTACAGGAAATTTAATTAATCTACGTATCTAATATATGTACTTGATGTTAAATTTTTCCATTTTTTTGTTTTTTTTTCACAGAATAATTGAATTGCAATACTAATTTTGTCCGCGATTGTGTTGAGGAATTCTATACATCACCGTAAAAGAATTGAGATGGGGTAGGGGGTTTCCGGATTTATGAACAAAAATCTTTCGGCCATGTTCCCCAAATTTTAGGATTACATATGATCAAGAAACATCTGAAATGAATCAGCCAATAAATTGGAATAAGAAGCTGCTGCCATAGAGAAGCACAAATAATGCATAGATAGTAAACAAAGTAATAAAAGTTGCTGCTAGTTATAATAATATTAATAATAATAATAGTGAGTGCACCATTCAGTCAAAACACAACGAAAAACAACTTGTGGTTAAGTGGCTGCATTGCCCAACTTACTGTTTCAACGGGTTGCTCAACAAATCCGCTCTCATTTTACTTTTTTTGTGGCTGCTAAAATTAAAAACAAATATGACGTCAGAGAATATCAGCTAAAGTGTGAAATATTGTGTGAAACAACCGAAATTTTTCCGAAAACAATGGAAGCCGAAAACAAATTGTTATGATAGATTATCTTCGCATTTAAGTTCGTGGGATAGTTTTTTATGATATTCATCCAATGAAAAAGCGCATCTATTTATGATGATTTTTTCTCTTCTCAGTTATGGAGGGGGGGGGGGGGGTACTTAACAACTCTGGTCTCGTTTTCGACTTAGTTTGTTTTCAGTTTTGACAGACAACACGCTATTTTTTTGTGCAATAGGGACAGTTGTGCAGATTTGAGCAGGTGGCATTCTGATTGGTTGTTTATAACTTCTACTGCTTACCTGTGATTGCTTGGAACTTGGGACTGAGGGCATCCAATAGTTGGTTTTCAGTTGTTCTATCAAGGTGTAGTCTTCATGTAAACTTGAAACCTTGAACAAAAACTACCAATTCACAATCTCTTTAATACGGTAAAAAATGCCCGATGTGTAAAAAATATCCAAAAGGCGTAATATTTCACCCTATTGTTGAAATTATCAGGAAGGCTATTTAGCACAAAAATGCCTAATAGTAACGAAAAAATAATAATAAAATTGAGTTAAACCAAAATATAGTCTTTACCATCTTGGTTTTCCCCTGTCTGGGGAGATCCAGTTCAAACTCTCTAATAGATCCCAACCCAAAGAATAGCAGTAATATTTGACCTTCCTTGACGCTTTTAACTCTAAGAAGACTCTTAACTTTAAATTGCAATGGGTTGAGCAGTGATGAGTACCGAGCGAGATTGTAGCAAAACTAAAGTACATTGTTGTATTTGGCTACACGAGCAAAAAAAGTTTCCCTCACATCTCCTGTTTCTCTTCCCAGACATACACTTACAGTTTCCCGCTTGAGCGTATTTTGGAAAACCTAAACAGCTCTTCCAGAAATCATTTTGATTGAGTATCTTTTGTCTAACTTAAATTTTATTGAAAATAATGAGATCTCAAAGAACCAGTTTATATCCAGTTTATCTGTAACACAAAACATCTTTGCCAAAAAGTTTCATATGTAAATTTAGTTTATTTGGCCATGCTTCTTAGAGTATGACAATGCTCAAATTTCAATCAAGACCTCATATAGAAGAAGAAGAACAAGTTTATTGAAGAACAATTTACAAAATTGCCAGACAAATGAATATTTCCAAGTGATTTATCTATGGTCAACAACATAGAGTCTAGAAAGAACCGCTTATCTTCTTTATTCATCAGGAATTATCATGGTTTCAAAATTGCGAAAATGATGAAATGTACCTTATAATAGAAGAGGAGAAACAGGTTAAAATCAAACTATGATATGAATCTATCAAAATCAGACATGATACCACACTATCCGCTTAGGGATGATAAAACATGCTTGTAATACTACTGATAATTTTGTAACCGGCTGAATTAATGGAAGAAAAAAATGCAACGAATTGAATTGGGTATAATTGCATCAAATATCTAAACAGTATGGAAACATCTCACACAGCCATTTTTGGTATGAAATTAGCTTAAGCGTTTAGGGTACAACACTCCCCGATTGCGGTACGACGTCATCAAGTTTTGTAAAACTATTGTGTAAAATGTACAGACGCAGTTGTCACTTAACTATTTGCCATCCGGACTACAAAATTAGGATTATATGAAGGGCTACGGAAGACATTGGGTATTTGCCGTCTTAAAACAAAATTATACAATTAAAAGATGCCAACAATAGTGCAGAGATTTTTGACAAGACGCCAGTCAATTCTCTTTTTGTAAAACCATTTGAGTCAAGCTTAATTTCTTAATAAAATTTTGACCATTTTTTTAAAACAATGATAATTAATTGACGAAAACAAATAAGTTTTTATATGAGTTCAATTTGTAGGTCACGCAAATGAGGTATCTCAAAATCATTTTTGAAAATTAAGGTTCGGCATTTTTTCTCTGAATAGTTTCTCCGAACATCAACCTAAAAATGAGCTTTGTTCCGCAATTATTTAAATTTCTCACTCAAGTAGGGAGCGTTTTTTTTCTGCAAAATTTTCATTCAGAAATTGACTAAGCGAATATTCTTTTATCTCAACTATGAAGCTGAAACAGGTTTTTCAGAAAAAACCTACCTCGTCGAGAATATCCTGCCAGAACTGGTCGAAGTTGGCGAATCCAGCGAGAAGTGAAGTTACAGTCGACGAGTCCTGAAACACCAAAATGGCGACATGCGCAAAAATTAATCTCAAAAATTCAATTACATTGAATTGTATTGGTCCTCTTATTTGCTGAAGTTCAGCTAAAGTTTATTTGTAGGTTATTTGGGGTCAGTATTTAGGTTAATAAATATCAATTAAATTCTAAAATCGGTAGATGACTCTGAAAATTCTGAAGACCTATCTTAATCTGAATAATTAAAATGCTGCTCAAATTAAGTCAAAACACCGCAGAAAGACTTCTTTAACCCCAAAATTTTTCTACTTAAATTCCTTTGATTGCTGTATTCGATAATCCAAACTTGAATTTTTTGAAATTATGTACTATAAGTATATTTCTGCAAAAAGACCTATCAATTTTGGGCATAATTTTGTCGGCATGTTTTGATTATTTTGTCTGATCACATTTTTGCAAAACTTGCATTTCAGCATTGGGCAAATTGTCCAGACACCGTATAAAATTTACCTTTCAAAAGCGCAGCTTCAAGAAATGACGCATTAACAAATTAGCAAACATCAACAACGGAAACAGCATTCTTTTATTTCAGGCTATGTCTTGTCTAAGCGCCTGAAAAGATGACTTAAAAGTACGCAGACGAAGAAAGAAGAAGCGAGACACCGAATCTTAGAAGTTCAATTAGCTATTTCCTGTATTGGCGGGTTGTTCACTCTCTTGGCAGCCTTTAGAGACTGAATGAGTTGCTGTTCAGAGCATTTGACAATTCGGTGACGTAATAGAATTTAATTGAAGTCACGTGGGAGTTGTACAACTATACTGTGGAAGTTAATGATTATAAAATTCACAGAATTGACGTTTGAAATAAAGTTTGGAGTTAACGAATTCCATCAAAGTTCAAAGCCACATCGAATGAAAAACGCTACTGATAACCCGGATCATAGTAACATTGTAAACCAGCGCTGAATCACAGTATTTTTCAGTCTGTATTTTTGCAATAAACATATCATGATCATGTCACTTTTTAGCAATGTTAACGTTTTACCGTCCGTTTTACGATATCAAAGCTGATTTCAGATCGAGGAAAAATTAAGTTTAAAAATAAATAAATACCGAAATCTCATGAAACTTTCTTACTTCAGACGTTTAACTTCAATGCTAGGATAGAACAGAACTCAAAATGTATGGTCTAAAAGTTGAAATGGTTGCAGAATCGTTCCTGATCATTGCAGGACATCCATTAATGAAACTTAGGCTATCAAAAATCAAGTTTGGTACAATAATACAGTAAATTGGACATGACCAGACAGAATTTAATAAGTTAATTTTCAAAAAAACCATCAATTATTACACACACACACACACACACACACACACACACACACACACACACACACACACACACACACACACACATACACACACATATACAAACACACATACACACACACCACACACATCACACACACATACACACACACACACACGCACACGCACACACATACACACACACACACACACACACACACACACACACACACACACACACACACACCAATCATTTCTGTGCACTTGCTATGCTATATAATTAAAAAATAAGAATGTATGCTGTCGGAGTGGCTTAACAAAGAGGAATTAAAGTTAAATAGCAATCTGAAATCTTTGAATATTAGTGTTTTTAAAGTTTCGGACCCGTTGTTGATCTTAAATTTTGGCCATTATTTTTTGTTAGAGAATTGTTTGTGAAATGAAAAGCATTTCATTCGAGATACACCTGAGAAAACAGGCATCTTTTTGTCTATGAAACTTGTCTCTATCGACGAAAATTATACAATTCAGAGATTGATTCTGCTAAGAGATGATTCAACACATAGAATTTGATAAAACTTTCTTATTAGTAGCCAAAACATTATAATTGCTTGCAAGCAAAATCACAAAAATTGGGGACGATGGCAAAATAAATCTCAGCTACTGGACAAGAGAAATTGGTATAAATTTGCTTTTCTGATAATTTTCCCATTTTTTATCTCACTCTTGATTAAATTCTCAAGCGCTTGAGAATTTAAAAATTGATGCACACAGTATTAATCTTTCTAATCTTTTTCCGGTATCTCATTAGCGGAGAGTGAGATAATGTAGAAATGGAATTTCTAACTTAAGCTATCTTAAGAAAATTAAGAAAACTTAAGAAATTATGGCAAAGTACTAACCTTGGGTTATTTCTCAGAAGTTTCGAATTAAATTAGATTGAAAGAATAATGGCTAAGTAAGTTAGGACTTTAGAGGCGGTTTATTCAACAAATATTGATTTTGATAAGTACTGACAATTCTGACTTTGTCTGAACTGAACGGATTCATAACCTTTGATGAAACTTAAGATTTCTCAGCTCAAATTAGAGGTTACATACTAAATTGGGGATGAACTTGTTTTAACCATGGGATTTTTTGGTACTTTTCGCATGAGATTAATATATAAAAAGAAATCGGACTTGATTATATCTCTTTTATTAAGTTTTGCGGAGTATATATACCGCTTGATTTTTGTACTTTCTTAGAGCTTCTTTTTGAATTTAATTTTGTAAGTGAAGTCTCTCCTTTCTGTTGGTAAGACAGAGAGTTCTTAGCTAGACTTCGGCGTGTTTTTGTTACAGTTTTCTTAGTAGGCATAAGTACTAGAAGTTAATTGGTGTAAGTTAACTTTTGCTAAGTATAGAAGTGTGCCCGTTTTCCTTTATAAGTTAGTTTGGGCAGAAGGTCTTTAAGAGAATTAAAGTCGCCTAGAGGGCTAACTTAGAGAAAAACTAAACTTAGGAATTATTTTCAAAACTTGTTGGAATTTAGAGGCTAAGGCCCCGAACCACCTTAGCTGATTTTTAAATTCTACATTGGCGACCACAGAGGGATTATCAGAATTTGAAGTATGATTTAAAGCTCATGATTTAAGGAAAATGTGAAAGTTGTCTATATGTGATAACGTGAAAGTTCTAAGCATATAAATAAGGCTTAAAAAAATTGCGATCTTTAATTACCTTGCTTCGTTGTACTAGAACCAAAGTGACTTCAACTTCACTGAGAAATGTCATCACAAGAGGAACTTGGTCTCAAACAAAAAGTTTGCGAGAGTATCACAAAGTGGGCGGACAGGGTTTACCAAAAATGCTATCGAGAAAATCTGGGAAAAACGGACCAAGAGTTGGATCGTCTGGCCCACTGGATTTTCATCAACGGGCTACAAGTGGAGAGCCTGAGGACGGAACTTCGTAAAGAGCCATTTGTGGGGTATGCTGTTACGGTGGGCTTAGCTATTGACCTGGGAATCAGTAGTGCAACACAGCCTCAGCCGGTAACAATGCGGGACGATGATGATGATGCTTGGAGCACTACTGCGACGATTGGGGAACAAAATACCAGAGATGCCAGCACACAAACGGAGATGGAGGTTCTCGAAGCAGCTTTCAGTCCCGAATTTCACTTCCGTTTAATTCAATTGGTCCTCTCTGGGCAACAGAAAATGAGATGGGCTCTTGAACACTTGATGCAGGGACAACAGGCAATTGTTGGAGGCCAACAAGTTCAAACGAGGTCCCGGGTAGTATGCCAGCGGTGTGGTCAAGAAGGCCACTACAGTCGGGGATGCGCAAGATAGAAACGATTCGTGTGCAGTGTTGTCTCTCCTCGAAAGCATCAAAACAAAAGAACTTGCAACTGTTTGTGAATACTCAGACCAAGGACTAACTAAACCTTTTATAAGTTCTTTTTTCTATAAATTTGTTTTACATTTCTATTTACTGATGTAAATCGTTTAACTATGTAATTATAATTATTCAGGAGAATAGTTAAGTCCGAGTGGGTGGTGAAGAAATGGAATTTCTAACTTAAGCTATCTTAAGAAATTTAAGAAAACTTAAGAAATCATGGCAAAGTACTAACCTTGGGTTATTTCTCAGAAGTTTCGAATTAATTTAGATTGAAAGAATAATGGCTAAGTAAGTTAGGACTTTAGAGGCGGATTATTCAACAAATATTGATTTTGATAAGTACTGACAATTCTGACTTTGTCTGAACTGAACGGATTCATAACCTTTGATGAAACTTAAGATTTCTCAGCTCAAATTAGAGGTTACATACTAAATTGGGGATGAACTTGTTTTAACCATGGGATTTTTTGGGACTTTTCGCATGAGATTAATATATAAAAAGAAATCGGACTTGATTATATCTTTTTTATTTACTTTTGCGGAGTATATATACCGCTTGACTTTTGTACTTTCTTAGAGCTTCTTTTTGAATTTAATTTTGTAAGTGAAGTCTCTCCTTTCTGTTGGTAAGACAGAGAGTTCTTAGCTAGATTTCGGCGTGTTTTTGTTATAGTTTTCTTAGTAGGCATAAGTACTAGAAGTTAACTGGTGTAAGTTAACTTTTGCTAAGTATAGAAGTGTGCCCGTTTTCCTTTATAAGTTAGTTTGGGCAGAAGGTCTTTAAGAGAATTAAAGTCGCCTAGAGGGCTAACTTAGAGAAAAACTAAACTTAGGAATTATTTCAAAACTTGTTGGAATTTAGAGGCTAAGGCCCCGAACCACCTTAGCTGAATTTTAAATTCTACAGATAAAAACGCAAATTAAAACAAATTTTTATTCAATTAAACTCACTCTTAATTGAAACAACGGCTTTGAAATTCTTTGAATTCAAATTCACTAAAAATTGAATATTAATAAACAGAGTTAGAAAATGTGAAATTGAAAGAAATAAAATAAAGAATAAATAAGTAAATAATAATATTAACGTAGAAGATTATGATATTTTGAAAAAAATCAAACTAAATAATTTTTTGTGCGAGATTGCTTAGAACTCCCCGAAAACAACAACTTAATTTTAAAAAATAGTCTTCGTTTCTCCCAAAATTAACTCAAACTTTTAAGGCTATGAAACAAAACCAACTAACGTCAGCGCAAATTCTCAGCCCAATAACCGGCGAGTACTTTTGGCTCTGCTGCACTTAAAGATGCCAGCATTAGAGTTTGCATGGGGGTATCGAAGTGGGGGTCTCAGGGAGGCTGTCAAGCTTGGGGGGTTCAGAGTGCTAAATGGTCCAAATCACAAGCTGGAGGAGGGTAGATAGGGGAGGGGGGGGTATCTGAGTGAGGGGATCAATCAAATTTTTAAGTTTAATGACAGCCCTTCACACTATGAATTAATTTGTGTCTCCTCAAAATAGTTTCAATGAATCGCATAGAGACTAGTAAGGCGTAGGGCTCTGAGAGAGCTGCTCGGCCACTTAATGTCTTCTGGGCTTTAGCTGTTTATACCATTTTTGACAAAAAAAACAAAAGTGTCAGATAAAAAATAGGTCAAGTAAAAAACCGCATAAAAAATGCAGAACTAATGTAGTTATTGCAAACTTTATTTGAGAGCAGTCAATTACTCTTTTAAAAGCTGTTTTTGTTAAATAAGTTTTGTTACAGAAACTTTTTTAAGTCATTCTATTTTTTTGCGCAGCTAAATTGCGTAACTAAATAAGTGTAATTGTCACAAACGCCGTTTCATGTATGTTGAACGTGCATTCATTTGCAAAAACCGTAAACGGTTGCAATAGGGAATAGATACGTTTTCAATGTAACTTAGACAATTTGATTGATGTTTAAAATTTTTGAGAGAAAACTGAAGTGTTTCTATTTACACTTTCTGGCGTCCCTTGTTGAATGCCTTCTCTTTATTTGGAAGGGGATTCTTATTACTATTGTCTTGATATCATTTTTTAAACAAAAAGTATCGTACTTTTGTACTTTTCTAGCTCATAAAAAGTAAATGCATGAAAATTTCAAAATTGAAAATAAATTGTGAAAAAATGGTTTAAATTTTTCAATTCGCTAAGAAAAATTGAGGCTCAATTTTCCTTAGCGAATTGAAACCTTTGTACTTTTTTCCCTTAATTGATTTAGTTTTTCCTTTGTATCTACCCGCAGAACTTTGTATGTGCCCGCTTTATATCTGTCCGCAAAAGGTCGAAATTAAATTTCATTAGGAGTTGGCACAATAAAGATGAAGAAACTTTCTCAGTATCATTAAGAACAATGTTCTAACATAAAAACTGACAATTTTAATATCTCATATATAAATCATTCGATCATATACAACTCAGACGTTCTTTTTCGATTGATTCTTGTAACACAACTTAGATAACACAATTTTATTGCTGGATTATCAGGAATTCAGAAATGGAATACCATTTTTAGATCGGCTTTTTTACTTACACAATGAAAGGACAACTTTTTCGTTTTAAGACTTTTTTTAAAAAGCAGATTGGTTTTAGTTAATAAGAACGCAACACAAATACCACTCCTAAAATAAGCACACCAAATCTTTTCTCCTAAAAACAGTACCGGAAGGTAAATCAGAGATATATCCGACATGAAACAGGCATAAGGCGGTATTAGACTATATTATAGTCACCTTCAAATTTGGAAAAGGGAAGAACGCAATATCATTTGTTTGCTCTGGTCAAACAAACTGACATTCCTGTCTTCTCATTTTCAAATCGTATCAAAGCACATGCTCAAAAAATTCAATGACGTCAGCAGAATTTGATTAAGCTCCATCTATTCACCTAACCTACGCTTCATTTGGCAGAAATTATGAATCACTTTGTAATCAAATGGTATAACAACGGCATGTACCTATGGTCTGTAGTAATGATGCTTATTTAATAATTTTTTTTTGCGAAATAAAGAGCAATTATAGCAGATATTAGTGATCACTGACCATAACCAACATCTTTTTGACTAATTTTTGTTAAAACCTGTTTATCATTATAGCCAAAACTCGTATATCAAGACTTTTTTCACCGCCAAACATCTAACCTCGCAAATTAAAAAAAGTCATAATTAGTTGTTAAAAAAATAGTTGAGCAGTTTTTGTGGTAGGTTTTTTCGGCTTTATGCGTGTTCGACTTTTGGTTGCTCCACCCGATATGATGAAAAATGAAAATTTGATCAGTCTCTTTCAACTGAAAATAAGTCTGAACAAAATGTAAGGTTGTAAAATGCATTGCAAGTGAGTTTATGCAAATAAGTTGCACATTGGGGCCAAATTTTCACGTCTGCTGCAAATATTAATATATTACTTTATTCTGGAAATTTATCAATTCATATATCTCATTTTAATATTAAAACAAGACGCGTTCTGACACAAAATGCGAGCAAAATACGACACCCCCTTTTTCCTACCTGTGCTGAGACAAATGACGTCACAGCTTTTTCACATGATGCCACAGCACAATCAAGATTACAAGATTACAATTAGCTATTAGTTTTTGAACAACCTCTGTTTTTTTTATACGAAATACTAGTTTCCAAAATATCAATATTGAGATATGTATAATTATATCGAGATACGATTCATGAAATCTCAATACTAAATCATCAAATCAGAACTGTATCATAATATATGTCAAGGGTTCGTTGTTATTTAGCGATTTTTATTATTGTCTACTATTTGAGTAATGTTTACAAAAATACAACACTGATTATAGTTCAAAGGCATTCAAAAGAATTTGAGTGGTTATCAGCCAAATAATGAAAACAAAGATTAAAAACAGGATGATAACTCTCGAAAGGCTTTCAATCACTTTCAATCACAGCCATTTGAGTGAAGCAACCGTTTAAAATGGATATGTTGAAAGAAATATACGTCAGTTCTGATTTTGAAATTCAAATGGAATTACAACCGTCAAATAACTCACTCTTTGATATCAAAAAGCTTTGATGTCTAAGTGCTTTGAATGATTTCAATTTCAGATCATGGTACAATGAAATTTCCGAAAATGGTACGATGAAATATATTAAACTAATTATAACTTACCAGAGTCGGAAAAAATGCGCTCTGACGACGAGCAGGGGGTTGACAGTTGAAACGTTTGGCTTAATGAAGCTATCTTAACCATGTGTTAAATGAGTGGAACGTAACTTGTTTGCGAGGTAATTTTGGATAAGGGAAGGGGGGATTGTGGGCTTAAAAACTCTAAAAATTGTCTCCTTCAATTTGAAGCTTTGTGTTGAAGACCTCGGGCATTATCAGTTTCTCCTGCGAGGTTGCAAAGACAAAGGGTCAGACAAAATTTTCAGAGAAAAAAATTCGCTAAAAAATTTTGATCATTGAAAAAGAAGTTGCCTAAAAATTGCATCCAAAAAAATTCAAATAGAAAAAATTATACAAAAAATTGCATATTGTTGGACTTATTGCTCTCACAGGCGAGGGGCTGGCTTTGGTAGTTGCTTGCTCTAGTCTTGGATCAGCACTATATCAGAGCTCTGATCGTGTCACTCTTTAGACTTGTCACTCTTTTAATCAAGTCTTAAGTCTTGGTAAATCTTGCGCAAGTCTTGGCCAAGACTTGACAAGTATTGAGCAAGTCTTGGTCACAATATTTTTCGTTGATTATTATCATTTCGTAGCAAAAAAGACCGCCGATTACAGTGGCCGGATTTCTCCTAAAGGAAAAAAGAAAAGGAGCACTCAAAAACGCGAGCACTTCTACAAAGTTCACTTAATAGAGAATTAAAAAAAATTTTGATATTGCCTAAAGATACCAGTAATGGCCACTCCTTTCTGCCAATTGAATACAAAATTGGTTTCGGAGTAAACATATGGGACATTAGAAGGTAATATATGATCGTATCAGAAATAGTTTGCCAGATTGACAAATTTATTGTCCGAATTTTTAACAAAACAGCAGGTTTGGAATACGTGAATTATTTATTATTTCTTCTCAAAAACCTACTTTGCTTATATACTGCGCTATAAT
The DNA here is from genome assembly GCF_964194025.1 of Convolutriloba macropyga. Taxonomy (NCBI): domain Eukaryota; kingdom Metazoa; phylum Xenacoelomorpha; order Acoela; family Convolutidae; genus Convolutriloba; species Convolutriloba macropyga. The sequence goes on from NC_134473.1 coordinate 55,763,797, forward strand.
CAAGATCTGTCAAGTCACGGTCAAGACTTGATTCGACTTGCCGAGTTTTCCCCCAAGACATGGCATTGACATGAAAAGGTTTGAACCAGTCTTCACAAGTCTAAAGACTTGAAATAAGACGAGTATCACAGTGGAGAAATAATAATCAAGACTTGAAACTGGTTCCGGGCCTGAATGTTTGCCTGCACAATGATAACACTATCGGAAGTTAAGGGGGTACAATGGGAGTGGAAAATGTAACAATATCTCATTTACACGATGAATATAAGCCTTTTGAGCAGCTTTGGTAAAACGCATAAATATAAACTAGCTAGATTTAATTTATGCCCTCGGTTCTGCACAGAAATTTGTTGATCAGAGAAAAACGTTCAGAGGGAAAACTGGTCGTTCGAAAAATTGCAAACAACAAAGACCAATTAAAAAAGACTATTCTAATTGCTGCAAATTTTTTTCAGTCTTCCTTTGGAAGTAATTAAAAACCCATATATAAAAAAAGGGTCTCGTAAAAAAATGGTGTCTGATTGATCTGAAATATAGCTATCTTGTCTTATAACTCATTGATCCATAAATTTTGGTCTTTGATTTTTTGCTGGAGCTGCATTGGAAATTTTGTACGATATCATGTGTCATTCGGTTTGATTACATTTATTGTTTTTGCAAAATTAAAATTCAAAGTAATTATTACTTCATTTCATTGCAATTCTGAGCATCAATCCGCGTGCAACCCTGGCAGTCACAAATAAGGCTATGACCCTTATACAATACCAATCATGGACATTGTGAATCAGGAGACACGTCCAATAAAACAAAAATCCAATCTATCGTCTCCAAAGCCTACGTCTAAACTTGGAACAACAAAAATTTTTCTGTTACAGTGGAGCATCTGTCAATGATATGAGGGTTATCAACATTGATAAAATTTCCCTAGAAAAACATTTTCAAATATTTAATGCATTTTTTTTCTCCAAAAGTTTAGATTATTGGTATTTCTAAACAACACCGTCAATTTATCAAAAAATTTAATATTTTATCAAAGGTAACACTAACACTGCATTACTAAGCGTGTAATACATTATTTGGAAAGTCTTTGCAAAAACTTGAAATTTGACAAAAACTCGTCGAACAACGATAGATAACGTACTTTTTAAAACACTGCAAACCTGAAAATTCGGAAACTGGAAAAACTTTGCATTTTTTTCGTAAATATAAACATAAAAATAATTTTGAATACATTTTGAATCTTTTTCTACAACATAAAAATAATTTTGAATCCTTGAATCATGTCAAACAACCAGGAAGGTTTTAAAGTTAAGAAAATGATTCATATTGATGACCTTAACCTAATCACATTAGCAAGTTGAATTCCACCATTGGAATAAAAATAAAAGAGAAAAAGCAATAATTTTAACGAAAAAGGTTTAAAAAGCAGAAAAAAGAGTAGAACAAAAAGGCAAAAAGTGTTTTTGTTGCAAAATTTCTGCAAATATGCAAGAAAAAGTTATCAAAAACAGCTGAAACAAAAGACAACATATTATTAGTCAATTGCATAAATTTGAAAAAAAGTTTAGTTTTTAAACGCTCCAATTAGTTTTTCTTTGAGGAAAAAAACGTTATATAGCTTCTTTTATGGTTCTTTTTCCTTTTTCCTTCTTTTTCCTCGACATATTTGAGAAAACCACCAAAATTGGAGTAAAATGTAAATAATACGCAAAATCTGCGATAAAACATTATCGCTGAATAATAGCACCAACTTATTCACGTTATTTTTGATGAATAAATTAAGAATTTTTTTCCAACATAGTCAACATAGACAACCTCAAGGAGCCTAAAAGCAGATTAATATTATTTTAATATCTACAGATACAAATTGAAGTAGCAACTTGAAAACGTGATGTAATTCAAACTTTCGGTTTTTGTAGTTTTGTAAATATTGCACTGAAGTCTTTTTTAGACATTACCAGCATTGTTTTTTCTTTACGATATTACCTTTTCCCTCCTTAGAATCAAACAACCAAAACTGACACAGCAAAAAAGTGAAGCTTCAACAACGTTAGTTTCTAACTCTTAAATAAATTTGGAGGACTGAGGCACTAAGGCTTTATTGAACACTAAGGCATCATATCAAATAGTTAGGACAATTGGATAAAAACTTGCTTTTTAAAGTCACTTCTGTACTTTGAATTGAAGGAAAAGATTTGAATTATGGTAAGAACATCCAACTGAGGAATTTTTCTTGTTAATGCATATAGTCTTGAAACATTTGCATTCAAATCGGGAAAGAATCAAATAGTCGTCAATTTTCGCTCTAATTTAGATTAAAAAAGGAACATGAAAGACACAAGAAATATATTAAATTTCATTCATTCGACTCCTTTTCCTTTCAATTGTAATTTGAAGCATTAAAAATGTCTACAACAACAAAGAAACGAACGTTTCAAATAAATGTTATGTAATTGTTAAAAACGCTTTATCATTTGCTTTCAGTTTGACGTTTCATTTGTGTTGAAAAATAATACGACTGAATTATGGTTTTATATGAACTGCAATTTTTAAAAAGCGTTTTTGAAGATCAAAAACGTCCCCCAAATTTTAGCAACGTTATGACGACAATCAAATTTTGTCTTTTGTTCATGCTTTACGAAGCATTTCACACAATCTGTGCAATTTTATTTATTGCGCTCGCACTTTAGTCACATTGTACGCCTTTTGGATGCGCTCTGCTGCGGATTTTTATTGAAATTTCGGATCTAACCAATTATAAATATAATTTGCTCCTGTGAAAAAAAACTACTAAGCGGTCGTTCAAATGCGTTAGAGTCCCCCCTATTCCCCGTAAAGGTACTATAAAAGGAAAGAAAAAGGGGAGTTTTGAGAAAATGTTTATGCAAATTAGGACCCGCATCAAATGTCTCCTTACTAGCAGGGAAGCAGCAACTGAGAGGCGAGTATTGGAGTTCCCTGGAGGAATTAAACTAATGCTTTTCCTCATTTCCAACTCGCCTGCTCTTCCTTTAACCCCCCCCCCCCCCCCCCCCCCCGTGAACACCTAACAATGACCAACAAAACCGGTCGCCTTAATTGTGTCAAAGTTGTCGTCGGTCTGAACTTAGCAAAAATAAGCCAAACACCAACTAAGCCGAAAATTGAAGCACCATAGTCAATGTCTCTCATTGATTTGATCAACCCCATTTAATTGTTTCTTATCAGTTAGGGGTAAATTTGGCGCTGTTTTGAACCTCAAGACGACAATGTGTATTTCAGCAAAGAATTATAAGTTAATTTTAATCCAGTAAATTTTTCGAATCCTGTAATTGTGAACAAATGCTTACAAGTTCAAATCTTGGACTCTTTGTCTTTTAAAAGATTCTATTCGATTTGTGCCGCTTTCGGCTGCTTTTGTCGCCTATGCATGTTTTAAGCCAAAATTTCACTCTAGTAAAATGGGCCGAACTAGTTGCATTTAGCCGAACTGTTGGTTTTGTTTGCGCTCGAATGCGACGTGGAAAAGTAAACATTAAAACAATCAATATTTGAACTATAAGCGTAAAAATCAATACGATCTCTTCTGATTTGAGGGCTCGACATCCCATCCGCAGATTAACAAGTGGGGGGGGGGGGGGTTTGTCACGCAAAATTTTTCAAAAAATATAGAGCCTTTTTATGCACGTGAAAAACCTAAGTTACTATTTTGGTCTATCAAGGAAAAAGCAGTTCATTAAACAGCTATAAATAAAATACATTCGACAAGGTTCTAATTAAATCAGAACATTTTATTTGAAGGCTTTAATCAGTCAACTATTGAAGGTTGAAGAATATTGTAAACACTTTTTACTCCCGTCAAAGAGTATGAATTTTGAAGTTTTTTAGTAATTTGATTATTCTTTTCAATCATTTGACTCAACTTTAAGGAAGACAGAAAGAGTTATTTTTAAAACGAAGACGAATACTAGATTAATTTAGCACTATATGTCTATTTTGGGGGACACAACCCGACCGGAAATAATTCTACAGGGAAAAATTAGATCAATCAAGGTTAATTTAACAGGTAACTAGGTGAGTTACATGTAATGTCTCACAGTTTGACTTCGGAAATGGACCATTCATCACGAAAATGGAGAGAGAAAGGAACCAATTGTCGAATAAGAACGGGAGTTTAAAAATGCTTTGTAATACATGAAAAATTTATTCAAAACACAACAAACACACACACACACCACACACACACACACACTCTCTCTCTCTCACACACACACATACATACACACACACGAACGCACGCACGAACGAACAGCGATCAAGCTACCGTAATCAAATCAACCATCATTATTATCAACTATCATCTAAACTCTACTAATCGCTTTTTTCTTGAACCTTTTTGGCACCCTCTGAGCTTGTTATGATTACACGGGTACGAAAAACCGAGTAAGGTTTAGCGAAATTGATACCTCAATTTTTGAGAATAAATTTTTGTGCTGTCCTGGCTCAGTGGTTAGAGAACACTTAAATTTTCGAGTATTAGAACACTAGAATTTTGTATTATTACGCAGTGTCAATCTATTAAAGTCTATATCCAGTGTTTTTGGATTCTAAAAATCATGATTTTAATCTCGATTTTTGATTAATAAGAAAAACGGCAGCTGAGAAAAGGCCACTGTGGCCGAATAATGTTTCGCTGCGCTTACGCGGAAACCGCAATTATCATCATTAATATTATTATCATTCAACGTCAAAAACTGGCAAAAACTCAGTACTTGTTGTGTTTTCAGTCACAGCATTTTCGGAGGCTTTTGTAGAAAGCTACCTAAACGGGTTAATAACTGAACAGATTCTCCGTTTTGTTAAAGAAGTTCATTTTTTGATTGAATAAATTTTAGGCATTGTACTTCTGAGTATGAACCCGAATGTGCTGTGTAAAAACTTTCCAATGTTTTGATTTATCTTACTTCTTGCTGAATATTAATTTCAAGAATACTTTTGTTCCGAAATACACCCTATTAATTGTCGTAGTCGATAACATGGGTCAAAGAATTCAATAAGTTGAAACTTAATTTAAAAATGAAACTGAAAATATACAAAAATTAGCTCGTATTAATAATACTTATCTATGCAAAAATAAACAGAGAAAATTTAGGTTAGCTAACAATGTTTTACATGATTGACATGCAAATAGATTTTAAATCCGAATCCCGTCGGTGATTTTCTATTTTCATCAACACTTCATGAGAATCATATATGGCCTAGCTACAATCGAGTTCATTAGTTGGAGGTCAGTGGGTGTTAGAATCAGGTTTCTGTTGGTGGAAGAATTTACTTCTGAGATATGATTGATAGGTCAAAAAGATAAAGATAGCGCCAAAACTGAAGTAGAATTGAGTTAAAATTTGTAGCCATTACATATTGACAAAATTCGTCAGTTAAGTTTTTCTTTCGTTCTTTGACACTTTAATAAAACTTCTAAGTTTCTTGATGTTTGTTTGAAACCATCACATCTTCCTTTTTAAGCAATTTTGTGGGTATAGGTTCTCCAAATCTGTCCGGCTGCTTTCTGTTTCTTGTTGAAGTTCGCGAAGGCTCTGGTGTTTCAAATTGTTGAAGCTCTGCAGATAATGTGGCTGGAGAAACTTCATCTTGATGTGAAGATCCCACTGAAGTTGTGGTTCTGATTGAGATATGGTCTTTTCCATTGACGGTTCAGTTTTCACATTGTCCTTGTTTAGTCTCGCAATTTGGCTGTCGCTCACTAGAATAGTCTGTGTTGATTTTCCGGGTTGTATGAAAGATGTGTTCAAGCCCTTCCTGATGATGTAGGTAACAGGAACTGTCTTTGTTTTCGCATTGGCCTTGAACAGAATGGGTTCGCAAAGTCGAAATCTGCTATTGCTGGTAGTCGCACTCTGCGTACCAAAAGAAGTTCAACTTGAGTTTTGCCAATCGTCTTTGAAGTGTTGCAAAGTGTCATCAGGGCCCTTTGCAGGAATTCTCAAACTGACGCATTAAGGTTGGGACTCCAAGCATGAAGTGCCCGCTTCACTGTCTGAATTGCTCTTTCAGTTAGTCCATTAGCTCTTGAATGATTGACGGATGATTCCATTTGTTTAATTCCCATTGATTCACACCACTGTTTAAGTTCACCACTTACAATTTCAGCACCATTATCAAATACTAAGGTTTTTCGTTTTTCGAATCTTGCAAAAATTTGACTAAGATATATTTTAACTGTTTCTGATGTTCTATTTCTTGCGGGGAAAACTTCTATCCAGCCCGAACGTGCGTCAACAATCACTAACATACTGCCTTGGTCCTGAACATAACCCCAGTCCATGTGGAGTCGTTCCCAATTGTCGGCTTCTGGCCACGTAGAGACTGTTTTTCCCCGGCTAGGCCTGTTCATTTGACAATTCTTACAATTACACAGTTGCATTCTTCCCAGGATGAGTCTCATGCGCTTTTTCAAAAACCAAGTGTCGTTGTTTGGGCGGAATGAAAGGAAAAAATCCTCTGAAGATGATTCCATTTTGTATGGTCAGTGCGTTTTTGTGTTGTTCGAATCCTTTTTCCGTTTCTGAAAATTGTTTCCAAATGCCGCTTTTGATTTGTTTCATTATGTCTGGGAAGACTCTGTTTGTTCCAATTTCGGTTTTGATTTCTACTTGGTTCACCAAATGACTCTGAGCGAAGTAGATTTTATTGATTGCGAAGCACATTCGATCGTTGTCCAATTCGTCTTCGTCATAATCCATTCTGCTCAAAGCATCTGCATGGGGTATCTGCTCTCCTGGTGTGTACTTCAACTCAAAGTCAAAACCCATTAGAGTTTTTGCCCATCTTGTGAACCTCGCTGATGCTGTCTGCGGGATCTCATCGTCTGGTGCAAGGAGATATTTTAGTGGTTTGTGGTCAGTCTGTAGGGTAAATCGTCTTCCAAGAAGGAATTGTTTTAGTCTTGTGAACACAAACACAATTGCCAGTGCTTCACGCTCTAAGTTCGAGTAGTTTTGCTCCGCTGGAGTCAATTTTCTCCATACATATATGACTGGATGTCCTTCTTGCGAAAGAACACCTCCAGTGGCTTTTTCAGAGGCGTCAGTAGTAACTATTGCTTCTTTTTGTAAACTATATGGCTGTACAAATGGATTAGCACAAAATTCAAATTTCATGTCTTCAAAGGCTTTTTGTTGCCCCAAGAGAAATCGTTATTTCTCATGTTATTTAAGGGTAGCATTTTTTTGCAAAATCAGGAATAATTCTTCCGTAAAAATTAGCCAGCCCAACAAACGGTTCGATTTGTTTGTTGTTAGTTGGTGCTTTTGCATTTTAATTTTTTCAACATGTTTGGGATCTGGTGTTATTCCCTTCTTTGAAATCGAGTATCTCAAAAAGCTGACGCTATTGACTGGTTTTGAATTAGATTTTTTCTCATTAATAGTAAAGTTTTTCTCACGTAGTCGACTCTTGACCGCAAGCATTCTCTTGTCTATCTGCTCCTTGGTAGTTCTATGGACCAGCACATCGTCTCGAAAGATCACAACACTTTCGATTCCTTTGAGTGTTGATTGGATACAATTCTGGAAGCTTAAGGACAAGTTCTTCAATCCCTGAGGTAGTCGGCACATCTTGAACAGTCCCCGAGATGTGTTGATTGTGCATATAACTTTTGTCTTTTCGTCAAATTCTGTTTGAAAGTAAGCATCTGAGAGGTCGATTGTGCCGAAGTATGAGGCCCCATGTAGGTTGTTGAAGATCGTCTCCATGTCTGGTTTTGGGTAGTCGTCATCCATGAACCTGCCATTGATATGCACTTTCAAGTCCAAACAAAGTCTCAGTTCTCCATTCTTCTTTCTCAGCCGAAGCACTGGAGATGCATTATTGGACTCCTCCTGGCTGAACCGGTTCAAGGATGCCCTGTCTAACCATCTGTTCTAGCTTCTCTGTGACCTTGTCTTGAAGAGGTAGAGGTATTTTCTGGCTTTGCAGAACATTGGCTGTGATCCTGGCATCAGCTTCACATGAGCTTTGTAACCCTTCACAGCAGATGGGTGTTCGGTAGTGATGTTGCTCACACCGTGCTTGGGTAAGTTTTGCCTTCAGGGTCCCTCAAAGCTGAAATAAACTTTAATTTTACCAACTCCTCCTCGGGGTTGGCCGCTGTTTAGAGTTTTTCGAAGTCGCAATAGCGTGCTTGCTCTCTAAGACGCGCTAGAAAATCGTCATCTGACTCACCTACACCTTTTATAACAGATTGAAATTTAGCTCTTTCTGCTGTTACTACTCTCTCCTTAGGAGAAATATAATTTGAAATCGCCAGTCTGATGTCTTTATACGGAGTGTCTATCAAATTCCTAGGACTAATTAGGCTCCTAAATTTAATAACTGCATCTTGCCCGCACATACTAAGAAAGAGATTGTTTACCTGTAGGTCCTGTATAGTACCATCGGTGTTGATCTTGTCCTCTTTCTTCTCTGAGCAACATTTCACCACAAAAGACATAATCCATGCGGTAGATGATTCTGCATTCTTCAGATCCAAAATTTGTCTGACTGTAGCTGGTCTGGACACCATTGTCGTGGCCGATAACACGGGTCAAAGAATTCAATAAAATGAATTTTAAGTTAAAATTGATACTGAAAATATACAAAAATCAGCTCGTATTTATAGTACTTACCAATGCAAAATTATACGGAGAAAACTTAGATTAGCTAAAAAATATTTTACATGATTGATATGGGAATAGATTTTAGTTCCGAATCCCGGAGATAATCTTCGTTTTTCATCGACATTTCATGAGAATCGTATATGGCCTAGGTACAATCGAGTTCATTAGTTGGAGGTCGGTGGGTGTTAGAATCAGGTTTCTGTTGGTGGGAGAACTTACTTCTGACATATGATTGATAGGTCAATAAGATAATGATAGCGCCATTTAGTTTCGTGGCCATTACTTATTGACAAAGTTCGTCAGGTAAGTTCTTCTTTCGTTTTTTGAAACTTAAATAAAACTTCTAAGTTTATTGATGTTTGTTTGAAACCATCACATTAATTGAAGAACTTTTGCAAATGAATCACCACAAGCGTTTAGCCAAGCATTTTTTGCTCCCTATCCGCCAGTTCTATGAGGCAGTTTGCTTTAAGAGACTCTAGCGCAGATTCATGTTACATTGCCTGAAATGTTTATTGTAAAGTTCAAAATCCCAGATCTCTAGTTCCTAATTCTAAACTGCGCGAGACACACACACACACACACACACATATATATATATATATATATATATATATATATATATATACTGTGCCAGGTCTTAAAACTTGCATAGACCGCATATCAAGTATGTATAGGTCAAATTCTGGTTTACATCTCGAACCAAACGTGGTTGTTGTCACATGCCATATTTCCGCATTGATTTAATCTGAGTCACATAAGCAACACTTAAAACACGCAGTTAAGTTTTTTAAATCTGGCCAATTATAAAGGAAAATCTGGTTCTGGCACTCTAGAATCTGAAACTGAAAAAGTCTGACAACTAAAAACTTGCATGTTCGTGCTTTATTTTTACACGGCCACATAATTCTGGGTAGCAAACACTCTTGAACCTGGCTCTTTTGAATTATGCATTTTACAGCGCTCTTCCAGACGTTTAGAATTGGTCAGCGCAGAAAAATGAAGGAAGTTGAAAACATCACTGCCGACATTCACTAACTCATTTCAATTTTTTACTCCTTTGTTTTCGCCCTTCTCTCCATTTTCTATCCGCCGTTACCCTTGTTTTCGAGAACATCCTTTGATGGGAACAAATCTGCGCGTAAAACTCGAAAGATAAGAACTATTGATTGGAAGTCAATTAACTGTTACTTACAACAAAAAGACTTCTTATGGGGGCCAGCAAGAAGAAGGTAGTGGAGGCGGGAGACGGTGATATGGGGGGGGGGGGGGGGGGGAGAAAATGAAAGGCACAAAGTAGCTTAGCAAGAATTTGAGGAGAGGTTATTTTATTTGAAAGCGTCACGTGCAGTCAAAATACAGACTTTGAAAGGCCTTTTAAAGGCAAATTGAACCCTTACAAATTCACTTTTCAACGCAATAAACGCAAAATGAAATTACCACTTAGCAGGTTTGTTATGGCGTGTTTGTTAAGGGGGGAAGTTAACTCCCACGGTTAACTACGGGGCGGTTTTCCGCCAGTTCTGTAGACTGAACGAGACCAAAAGCACGTGAAAAACTAGTGATGCGAATTATTGGAATTATAGCCTTGCATCGCTTCTATCATTCTCGAATATTTGGCCCGGCGGGTTGTATTTCAATGGAACTAGAAATCCTCCACTTTTAAGGGAACTAAGAGCATTAAACGACGGGGGGTCTAGACAATAAAAGTGAAAACAAATTAAAACAAATGCTCTTTTTATACTGCCTTGGGGAGCTTTATCCTATCTCATCCTTTGTTACAATAAAAGTCTCAAAATTGCCATTGATTCTACTCGCATCAGAATCAAATCTTTGCACGTCTGTTGAAAAAACGGTGCTCTTTTCAAGTTTTTTGTTCTGAGAACAGAAAACGCAGAAAACAGTTCAGGTAATTAAATTGCTTTAAAAGGCGGAGAAAGAGAGGAAGCAATTGTTTGTTTCAAATTGACCTGTTTTGATTAAATTGAGGGACTAGGGAATACAAAGTATTGAAATCGAGAGTTGTAAGCAGCACAGCACTATAGGTGAAATATACGCTTTGCTCACGGTGGCCGAAAAGAGAAAACAAAAATGTGGTGGCAAATGAAGCAATTAAGTTTGCGAAAAGAAAGGCGAGATTGAAAAGGCCTTTCTTTGCTGCCGCAAATAGGTCAAGAGAGATAAAGCAGTCTTATTCTGGAAACAAATAACAAATTTCATCACAGAATCCCTCATTCAAAAATTGAAATATGTCCGTAAGCACCTTCAATCAAAAGTTTTTTTGTGAAAATTTTAACAAATGAAAAGTGCTATACAGGGTTCACATACTTTTTGCTATACATACTTTTTGCGGAGAACAACGGTACAATGCTGCATGGTCTCTGAAACACTATTACAATCAAGCTGATATTTTTGTCAATCACTTATAAAATTAGGACTTGAGTCAAAGGGGGCTTTTTGTCTATCGAGAAAACTTGGAACTGACATTTTTTATGAAAATTTGAATAAAAGAACCAAATTTTTAAGTATATTGTTTACATTTAAAATCTGCTTATCTTCAGTTTTGATATGATATCACTAACAGAAACAGGTTGCGTACTATGTTTGGTTGCATACTATGATTTGTTGCACACTCACGTGTTCAAAATTACACACAAAAAATAAACAATCAAATAGCAAAAATACATTAGAAGTTCGTCTCTTTTCTGTGAAAAGCCTAAATTTTAAGTCCACTCTTCAACTTTTAAGTATCTTCAACTTGATCATGCCTCCATTGTTACCAAGAAACCGTTTGGACGGTAAATTCAGGAGTTTTATGCTCTAGACCAAAAAAAGTTTATGTGAACTTATCTTAATGTTTATTACAAAAAATAGGCTAATTACCTTCCAAAAGAAATTTTTCTATTTTTGTAGCAAATAAATTTGTGTCGATTTTCAGTCGACCCATATAAAACTTAACAAGCAGCCTTGCTAATGTGCATATCAAATTCCGACCCCACTCATCATCAATAGAGTCTCACTTGTCTATGAATTGAGGAATTGAGGAAGAGACGGACTGCCTCTAAAAAATCAGTTCTGGTAGACTCTCAAAATTGAAAAAAAAGATTCATACCAGTGGGATCAATTTTATTTTAATTCAATAGAACAAACAGTGAAAAAAACAAAACGACAGACATAAAAAGAACTTTTTGTAACTTCTTAAGAAGAAAAACAATACAAATAAAACTAAATTTACCAAAAAAATCAAACCCACCCCAACAAAAGATCCGAACAAAAGAAAGATCTTTAACAAATTGCGGTGTAAACCAAAAGCAACCTCACAGTAAATTCTAAAACACTAAATCTCTTGAGCACAAGCAAATAAGCTGGTGAAAGAAGCAGATAGAACAGATTATTAACGACAAAACAATGCTGAATGGCCCATTTTTGCAACTTGTGAAAACCAATAGCACTTGTCAGTAATCAAAATAAACCAGAAGTCTTTTTGTAAAGAATCAAACTTACCAAAAAGAAAAGCAAAACGGAGAAACCAAATCACAAAAACACCTCAGAATTTGTCGAAAAATTAAATGTCGTCAATTTTTCGTCCATCCTTTCATCATTAGCCCCAATTGAAGGAGAATTTCAGATTGGGATACTTTCAGTTTTGACCTATGAAACTTAAATAAATGAGATTGATGAGCAAAACAGCAAAGAAAAACCCTCAGGACTCAAAATTCAAATATTTTTTACTCACAGTTCATTTATAATACTTGACAGGTACAATTGTGAACAACAATTTTTAACCTAAAAAGCCACTTGAATTGAAAAAAAATATCGACAAAACTCTCCAAAATTTACAAAATAAAATTGCGTCATTTTAATTTTTGTATCTTTTATTAGTTATAAATTGAAAGGCAAAAATTAGATTCGGGGTCCAGTCATAAAAACGAAAACGTATAAACTCTAGACATTGATAAATTCATATGGTTCCACTGCTGAAATTAGTGGGACCATTCATTAGACGTCATAAATTGGCAAAAGAAAGAATATGTATAGGCAAAACCAAAAAAATTCATTAAATTTTACCAAAACAAATAGTTTTAATGTTAGGAATGCCGTAAACTCTGAACTCTAAACTTTATTTGCGTTCCTTCAGACTTCTTGAGACCTCAAGTGGGACCTGTCAGTATTGGGACTCAGTAAGAAGAAAAAAACTTTAGTAAAATTTATTTTAATGAAAAGTCAAGAAGAAAAAAACAAATTAGAAGTCAAATGGCCGAATGGAAACAAAAACAAAAAATGGCTCTAAAACCGAAAAATCAAGATCCAATTCCAAACTTTTTTTATCTTAGAGAACCACGATGACACAAAAAATAGCCTAGATATGGCCTGAATTTTAAAAACAAACCCATAAATATTGAAATTGTTAAACATATTTGAGCAAAATTTAAAATGAAAATTTTTACAAAGGTAATGAATGTGAACGAAATCAGAGTGAAAAGTGAAATGTTGACAAAAATTTTAAACAAGTCGATAAGTCCTCGGAAAAGACGAAATAATTAAAAAGCTTTTAAATTTAACGATTTTTACACTCTACGCTGGACGGGCTTTCTAGTAATACCACTCCTAACTCTCTACTATAAATATATAGATCGGCCAAACTTGACTGAACGAAAAAAAAAACCGTTGAACACATAGTTACTCCCTCTCACAAGTGGGGTCGGAACAAAGAAGACGGAAATTAGAATGTTACTGGAAAAACTTTTCCAAAAACAAGCAGTTTACTTAATAATTTTGATATTTGAGCGTTTACTTTTGTTTATTGTATTGTCATGAAAATTTTTTATCGTTAACCATCAGGAGTTATCTGTTCAATATTAAAATTAATCAGCCTTTTGTTCAGCATTTAATTTGCAAAGCGCATGATATTATTCATGATTATATTCTTTTAAAAGAGTCACGATCACTGACTTCAAAATAAACTGCAGCCATCAGACCCCTATCAACAGATTATTCGGTCATCAAAGTTTCTCACAAAAATGGGTTTTAACAGGATTTTAACAAAGTATAGCAATTGTCAGTACAATTTCCGAGATGATACATATCTTAGCAAGGTTTCGTTTCTCTGCTATGATACCATCTGAGTAAGTACAGTCGATATATGTGTGCTGGTGTTGTTAATTGAACTTACCAAATTAGGCTGGGACAATTTATTGGCCCTTGAGAAACTGTCATCAATGAGGTGCGTGGATCTTCTGATAGTTGAGTTGACAAAATCGACCGCTGAAAATTAATTTGGGATGAATCTAAAGCTAAGTATGAAACTTTTTGAGGCTGCGCTTTGGTCGCATTTTAAAATGTAAGAACAAAACGCTTACTCTGAATATAATGTCATAAATATTGTTCTAGAAAAGTTCAAAAAGTTCTAGAAAAGTTCTGAAGTAATTAGAAACAATCTTTTAAAACGTTGATTCTGATTGTAATGTGACCAAGAATGTTCTAAAGCGTTAAAAAATGAAATTAGTTGATTAGAAAAGATGAATAAAACATTTTCTAAAATGTTAACAAAACAATGAACAAAAACGCTGGTGTTGAATATAATGTGGCGCAGAATGTTCTAGAATGTTTAAATGAACGAGATGAGCCGTTATAAACAAGTAGTAAACTTGCTTAAAATCCTATCTGTTAGGCGCGTTTCTAAAATGGTTTCTAAATCATTGAGATATAATGGAACTGAATTAAAATCGGTAGATGAAATTGCTTCACTTACAATCGTCGGGCACAATAGACTGCTTCAGAAACCCTTCACATTTGTTCACGTGTTCACGCAACATCTGTCTTTCGTTATTGAGGAATGAAATGTGGCCAGGTGTAACCAATGGAGTATTTTGCACACCTGGCTTTGATTGGCTACCACTACTTGAAATATTTCGTTGATTGGATGATTGGGAGTTATTCGTTTGAAAGGCAGAATTGTTGTTAGTGTTTTTGGGAACTTGTTGAGAGCTATTGGTGTTATTGTTGTTGTTTCGACTGCTCTGATTGTTGTTGTTTACTTGTTGGGTGTTTGTTGAAGGCTTGATTTGATGGTTTTGTTGATCTGCTAAGTTGGGTTTGCTGGTAAGATAGTTTGAGTTATTTTGTCGATTGTGTTTATTTGATGCAGCCGCTGAGCTGGAATGAAACAGTCAAACTGAAGCTTAACATTTAGGAAGCAGAAAAAATAAGCCCGAGCTTAGAAGCAGCAAAGCTTGATTGCAACTAAGCAATGAAGAGCTGCCGTATTAATGAGAACTTTTTAGAGGCCATGAAAAAAAGTGAGTTGAATGTCGTATTGAAACATGGAATTTTTTCTTCATCACTTCTTTCCTAAATTTGTTAATTTCGAGAACTAGGAAAACCAAGTTATTTGTTATAATGCCATAGTGTAGTAGATAAAAGAGACACTAGGAGTTTTAAAAGTCTCTGAGAGTTTTTTAATCTGATTAAGAGTTTTTTTATCTCATTAATCAGTTCATTACAGAAGGAAAATTTCCAGAAGATCTTAAAAAAGCTTGTGTAACTCCACTTTTCAAAAAAGGAAATCCCGAAGACCCATTCAAATATAGACCTATTTCTGTCACTTCTGCTTTGTCAAAAATCTTTGAAAAGGCGTTCAGTTCACAAATCACAAGTTTCCCAGAAATGGAGCAATTATTGTAGTCAATTTGGTTATATTAGACAAATTTCAACAATTGATGCTATCCCGAAATCTACAGATCAAATAAGATTAGAACTCAACAAGAAAAAAATGTTACAGATGCGTTTTTAGATCTTTCATAGACTTTGATTCTATAAACCACAAAATACTGTTACGGAGACCTGAAATTATAGGTTTTGAAAAACATGCTACAAATTTAATAGAGAATTACTTGAGTGAAAGAATGCAAATAGTTGTCTTATTTGGAATTGAACCAGAATGAATAAATTTGAAAAGAGGAGTTCCACAAGGTACTATTTTAGGACCTCTATTAAATAACATTTACGTCAACGATTTAGCAAAGAGTGTAGAAAAAGATTGCACGGTGGTCCAGTATGCAGGCGACACTTTTCATTTTACGTCCGACACTGATGAAATTTTGTCAAAAATGAAACTTGAACATAACATCTCAAAAACTATCAATTTTTTTGCAGAGTCACAGTTAGTGCTGAACAAACAAAAAACAGAATATATAATATTTTCAGCACCAGGAAGAGGTTAAAAAATACTGTTCTGAATGTCAACAATGAAAAATTAGCAGAACAAATAGAGCGAAGTATCTTGGCGTAGTTATTGAGAGCAAACTAAAGTTTAATGGAGAAGTGAAAAGGATTCTTCAGAGAACGGCTTGTGGAATAAAAGTTTTGAAAACACTTAGTAAAATATTACCAGAGAAAACGAATATCTTATTACTTAATGCATTAGGTCATCTACTTTATTATGCTTTGATTTGGATGGGGTTGCAGAAGTCATAACTCACAACTTTAAAACAAAAATTAAATTGGGGAATGAAAACCATTTTTAATAAGAGAAAATACGATCGGTCCACAGATCTCAAACTTCGCAACAAAATATTACCAGTTTCTTTTCTCTTGAAATATCTTTGCTCAAAATATTTTTTTTCGCTTACTCAGCAATGATCTTTTAGCATATAGTATTGAACCTCTCTCTACCATGAGAATAAAACAACATGGCAGGTCAAAAAAAACGATCGATAAAAGAAAGAACAATAAGTTGTTAACTGATTCTTTTATTAAGCAAGCCATTCCAATTTATAATAGCCTGCCTTCTAACATAAGACTGAAAACAACATCAAAAGCTTCCTTAAAAAAGAACCGAGAGAATATTTTTTGAAAGAATTTTTGAAAGACCCAAAAGTAACTGATATGAAAGATGACATTGAGAGCATTCGATTTTAAATTTTTTTAATCCTCATGACATTTGTGAGAACTTCACAAAACTTCACAATCCTCATCACAAAAAATTTGTGAGAACTTTTTATGCTCGCATTTTAGGCCATCTTTTACTAATGTAAGATCAAATTTTTAGATAAGTAAATTCATGATTTTATAATTTTACATAATATTATATTCTAAACTTTACAATGCCTCTTTTACCATTTGCACTTTATTCTTATGTGTATCAGAGGAAATTAACAATGTTTTTTTAAGTCCCACACTTTTCCGCGGAAGGCACACAAAATTGAATATGTTTGAAAGTTGAGCACCATAAAGATTATTTATATCCGTTTTATTGAAATAGGAGCCAACAAGTCAGAATAGGAACTTTTTAAATTCTTCATTGCCCATAAGATTGCACAGATTCACCTCTTAAATAAACTTGAGAAAGTAAATGATCTAAATTCACATTGAGGAAGCCTAAAAAATAGATTTTTCACAATTCTGTGCTCGCGTTAGCAAAACTATGAGTAAATTTTGTGATTGAATAAATATTGGAATTAATAGACCTATTGTAAAAAAAATTCAGTAACATGTAGACCTCAGTTCAGTCTCCTCGTTCTTCTTACTCAGTCTATAAAAGTATACACCTGGTCATTTGGACTGTTCGAGAACTAGCTACATTTATTGCCTAGGTAAAAATTGTGCAAACCGCAATTTCTAATAAATTTTAACTGAAGTTTTAGAAAAACGGTTTTTTTATCAGTTTTAAGACGGGTAACTATTCCTTCTTTTGAAATTTGGGAATGCTGCTCACAGATTGCATTTATCAAAATACATAACTCCGAGTTCATTGTCATCGACGTACTTGAACTTCAAACTTCTTTTTAACATCAACACTTTTTCAAACTGCTTTTCAACATCGCAAAAAAACAGTTGACAAAAATGATTTCTTGTTCAGCTTTCCGAACCACTTTATGTTTGATCAACTGTCTTCATAATATATTTCTCCAGTTATAATGTTCACAAACTTTGACAGTAGTTTGAATGTAAAATAAACGTTTAATTCGAATCTCAGCCATAAGTAATATCCTTCATATAGAGCCTTACATCCTAATCCTTTTTTGAAGTTTTGTAGCAACTATTTCTTTAGTGGAAAAAAATTTTGACTGACAACACTGTATAAGATAAAACTTTTTGCACTAAAAATGTTTTAAAATGTACTGATCGAAGACCCAAAGTACTATATCTTTAAAATTTTTGCGTTATTACCTTTAAAACGGCGGAGTTTTTTTGAAAAGTCCTACCAGCTGTAAAACGTTACCAATTTATCGACACTGCTTATTATTGTTACACTATTGTAAATTTGTAGTTCTCAGTTCACGACTGCAGTTTGTTGTCTAAATTAATCTGAAAATAAAGCTCATTTATCGTGTCTAAAATTGAAATATGCTTACGAGCAAGTTTTAAATTGCCAGATCTCTGCCTTGCTAGATTCTAGAGAGACAGATTTTTCTAAATACAGTTGCAAACTTTAAAAATCGCAAAGTGCTTGTTACAATCAAGGCTATGTGACTCTGCTGAAATTACTTCAAAATTTAGTCTGACATCCCCAACCACTGCGTGGTTCTCGAGTAAAGACAGGTTTTCTCAGTGACTTCATCAGAGCCAGGTAACATGTACTTGACACACTCACTTTGAAAATTTTAAAATCTGTCACTGTATATGGAAAAATGGGATCTTTTCTGTTCCCCTCCCCCAGTGTTTTTTATGACCCTCAGTTACAAATTATATGTTGTTATATAGCACGTTACTATGTAAGAAAATGCGCCTGGGGGTCATGAAAAATTTGTGCTCACGAAGCTGTGGGGGGGGGGGGGGCAAAACAGAATAGATCCGAAAATTGTGGCATTGTATAATTAGAGATCAGGCATTTTAAATGTTGAATTATGATGATGTTAAAAAGGAACAACAATCAGAATTGATGAAACCAGTTGAAAGTGAAACACACAAATGATCATTTGATTAGTAGCAGGATAAGTTAATGATTTAAAAAAGTGATTAAAATCGGTTCAGATTTCCACCACACTATAACTATTCCCTCCTTTCTAAAAATAAGTCAGTTCTAATGGATTAAAGTACAACTATAAACTAAAATGTCATTTCTTCCCCTGCTATCTCCTTCTCTTCTTTTTCAGATCAAACAGGGGCTGTGAGTTTGGATCTTTTCTGTTTGTACCCCACCCCAATAGTTTATGCACACCTCACTTATAGAGCACGTGCTATTACAAAATAAACTACTGAATCTCTTCCATTTGCGCACCCACCCAGTTAAGTGGATGAATCTTTTTCGCAACCCCCAAGTGGACGTTTCATAATTTACATAATTATTTAATATGCAATGGAACGTACTCCTTAACGTGGGGGGGGGGGGGGGGGATACATAACGTACTGTGAGTGGGTGGGAGGGGGCACAATCTTAACAGTTCAAGCATCTACATAGCTAAGTCATGGGGTCTATAATGGGAAAAGAGCCAAATACTACATTTTATGCACTGAAGTAATATAATTGTTAGCATATAATTGTTAGAATAAATTTGCTATAAACATTTCTCTTAATAGAATTGCTATAAAAATTTCTATAATTTAAACGTCAAATTAAAAAGCCTTATTGTTTTTCATTTTTGACGGACTAATTATATTTTATTGCTTAGCTTCTTTCTGACAATCAGGCTTACAAAAACAGCATTTGTTCATAACTTAACTGGTAATAAAAATCACTGCCTGTGAAATAAAATGGCTTTTTCGATACTGAAAAATCCACCGTGAAACCATTCAGCTCTGACCATTTTTATTGCATTCATTATGCATGCAAAATTCGGAGCATAATATGCTTTTTTATTACAGTGTTGATTTTTTTCATTGTGAAAAGCAATAAAATCTAATAATAGTAGCTGCCTGGTAAGCATCCCGAAAAATCTTGCATCCTAAACTTCAAAGGGAGGAAAGTGGGGTAAAGTGAGGGCAAAAATGGCACCCTCTTTACAAGAAAGTTTACAAAAAAATTGTAAGATAGATATCAAAGGACGCTGCAATAAGAAAACAGGACTCATTCAGTTATTCTGTATAATTGAGGCATGGAAACTCTGTCTTATTTTTTCCACTTATTGTTTAGTTGGCAAAAGATTTACATTACTAATGGCAAAAAGTCACCAGGTGGTGCGACCAAAGTCACCAAAAAGCTATACCAACAAATTTATCCGGAAGAAGTGAAACCAAAATTGAGAACTGAGTCAAAACTCGCTCCTAAAATATTTTTATTGCTTTCCCTCTAAGAGAGCAACCAAAATACTCCACATGTTTCTGTTGGTTTTGACAAATTTAAGTATGACGAAAAATTATTCTTTTTTAACTGAAAGCATAGACAGACGATGAGCTGAAAAATTTCTTGAGAAATATCTTTTATAAGGTTTTTAATTGATGTATTTATCATCTCGTTGACATTATCAGATCACTCATCCTTCATAGTAAAAAAAAATCGTTCAAACTAATTTTTGACAAAAATTTATGATAAATGTAATCGCCCACTTGCGTGCACGCAGTGTTATTAGTGAAGCAACATTGGTGATCATAATCATATTTAATGCTATTTAAGAGTAACTTCTTTCTTGCTAAGTTTCTGCAATTGAGTTCAACAGTAGGGACTTATTTTTTGTCAGTTTAAAACTCAGCGTTGTATTGTCGGCAAAAGTAGGGGAACATTTTTCTTAAGAAAAATCTGTTTTTGATTTTTGAGCAATTCATCCTAAAAAATTTTGAAGAAAGTGGCAAATATTTATTTCCAACGATTATGTGATTAATGAACTGCAAGAGCATTGACAATTTTTTATGCGAATCCAGATCTTTGTTGAAGCCTCAATCAGAGATATTATAGGTCTAAAGTTTCAAAACGTTTGCAATTTTTTACGCATTTTTATATGCGTACCCTTATCAGCTATTTCTTTTGTCTAATAAATGCATTTTAAAATATATTTGAAATATAAACAAACTGATACAAGCCACTTCTGTATTATCAGATTTGATGCAAAACTAATGTTTGCGGATTACTGTAGTTTCTCACCATCAACGGTTTCTAAAATCCAAAAAAAGGTTGGCTTAAAAATTTACAGACTTTATGACAGCATAAAAAGAATGCATTTACATTTTTTGCGCAATGCATATGATTTTAAAAATAATTCTTTGAATTGAGAAAAAACCTACATCAGAATCTAAGTTTTGTCGTAGGTGGATAAGCAAAAAATATCTACTGTTTGTCGTGTTTTGACTTAACTGTCTATGAAATTTGAGTAATTGTTATGGAGTAATATAATAATTGAAATACTAAAAATAAACTTCAATTTAAGTTTATAAAAACCTCAAATTTCAATTTCGTCATTTCGTAACATAATTGTCTGTCACAAAATTCAGATACATTATCTCGCTTGATACTATTAAATCAGTTTGAGTTAGCATCAGTTAGCCCAGAAAGTTCTTTTTATTGAGACGGAGTAAACAATTGCCAGTGACTGTGATTTATTAATCATAAAACATTTTATTCGTTAGCTTCAACAATTTTTTTAAAATCTTTTTTTAACTGGAGCCCTTTTCTCCAAGTTTGAAATATCTCCCGACTACGCTTCATTATATACACTTCATTATTCCTTGAATCAGCTTATACCGCTGAATCAGTACTAACGTCGTTGATTTTTTAAATTTCAGTTCTGAATTTATCTAACAATTAGGTAAGCATTGTCTTCCAGCAATCACGCATCAACGTTTTTGCGAAGCTTGATCCGACACGAAAGTGGAGACCATAATTCTCCACTTCGTGTCCAAGTTTTTGACACGAAGTGGAGACCATAATATTGCATGAGGTATGTTTTCTACAGTTAGTCAGCCCAGAATTATACTAATGAACAACAAAAATAAGACTATGTGAAAAGGAGGAAACAATTCTAGCGTGGGAAAATTTATGTGAGTTGAAAATATTGTAGCAACCCAACTACTGAAACCTAATTGGCACTAAAAAAATTCCACTCACTAACTGAACACTGCGGGAAAAATATCAAATTTCGAAACAATTCAAAATTCCTCAAAACCTAAAAAAAACATTTAAAATTCTTTTTGTTTTAAAAATCTTATATCGGCTGCATCCGCTTTCACGCAAGATCAAAACACTCGATAAAACAGTAGACATAGTATTTTCCGAAAGGGTGTTTAGCGGATAATTTATGTAAAATGGTTGATAGATTCATTCGGAGGCTGTGATTGGTCAATCTAAACGGTATTACGTAAGCAGGCAAATTGTACGGCAGAGTTTTTTATCAACTAGCACAACGAAGGTCTATCCGTGGTAGCACTAAATGACCTGTCGTCCCAGCAAAAGATAAAACAATCTATTCGGACAATATTACAATATAGAATTTTGATTACTTTTATCGGACGTTCTAGAGAAAAAATCAATTAAGAAGTATAGATACCACGAAATTATTTTTCATATTGAGCTTAAGTGTGAAACGGGAATACTTATCAGTAAAGTTTCTTATAATGCGCGGTTGCTGAAACTAGCGACAGAAATAGAGGTTAAAATTAGACCAAGTTTAAATTAAATTTTACGCTTTTCTTTGAGAATTTACTATTTTCCTTAAATTTAACCATTTTTTCCCTTAAAGTTAACCAAGAAAAAACAAAAATTCATAATTTCAATTGAAACATGTTCTGTATCTCCAACATCTTCGTAGAAGTTCGTAGATTTGAAGTATATGAGGTGCTTCAATGGCTTAAAAATGGAAAAACTCTTTCAAGGAATACAATAAAAGCTACCATTTCATAAACATCAATATTTTTTCTGAATTCTTCCAATAAATTAACTATTAGTTTTATTGAAATTTTTGTTGGACCAAGTTTTATTGACGTACTGATCTGAAACTTTAAAAATTTTGGTAAAATAAGATTGTAAAATTTTTTCACAATCTTTATACCATCCGCTTACAATCATTTTTCTGCTTATGAAATCTCAAATTTTTCAGATTTTATTTTTTGATCAAGTTTTTGAGAAGTTTTTGTCCGTTTTTCCACCGAACAAAAAGAGAACTATCAAATTAATTCTACCAGATGAAAAAATGGTCTCTCGATTGTTTGTTTGTGTAATATATATATACAGACAAATAGCGTGCAAGTTGACTCCACATATATGAAAACCCAAAACTAACAAAAACAAAAAACTGATACCGAAGAATGAATAATAAAAACGATTATGCCGTAAATAAGGTTTCTTCTTACCCCGGTCGGTTCACCGCATTTATCAAAAAATTTTTGCTGTTTTTGTTTCCCATGAATAAATTACATTTTGTATGTTGCGTTTTTGAAAGTTTGTCTCGTAGTGTTCTAAGTTGGGTTGCTACAAAAATTTGGGGTCTTTCCCATTATGCATATTTACGGTAATGGGGGATGGGTGTGTTATATACGTTATATGACCACTAAGCCGATGGGAGGGGGTATAATGGGGAAGACCCAAAATTTGTAAAAGTTAAGTAGTAAGTAGTGAAATAGCAGAAGTGGAGTGTGTGTGTGGTATTGATGGAAGAAGAGACATGAAAGGAACAGCACTTACACAGCTTACCTGCTACCTCCTCCAACCCCCATCTGCTGATTGCTACTGCCCCCCATCATCCCACTCCCTCCTCCCCCCATGACACCGACCCCAGGATTGTTGGTGTTGTTGTTTTGATTGATGTTACTGTTCATGCTTCCCATGTTGTTGCCCATACTTGGGTTGTTTACTCCTCCCATACCCATCATGTTGTTGTTTACGGCAGTGCCTCCAGTGTGTAAGGAAGAATTGTTCATGCCGCTATTGAAGGTGGGGTTGTTTTGGTTGTTATAATTGCTATTTGGGTTGTAATTGCTGTTGAAATTTTGCCCACCTCTATTTTGTTGATTCATGAACATATTGTTGTTTGAGCTGTTGTTATTATTGTTGTTTCCCATCATATTTTGTTGATATTGATTCTGATTGGGATTGTTGCTCACGTGCATATCATTGTAATTACTCCCCTGGTTACCTTGCCTGTAGGGGTCATTAGCATTCATGCCATAACCGGAATCTTGGTTATAACTGCTGTTGCCATAATAATTCTGCTGGTTTTGCTGGTTAGAATACACTCCTTGATTATTTTGAGGAAATTGCTGATTGTTCATTGCCTGACTATTGCTAAAATTACTGTTGTTATTGTAATAATCATTTTCGGGGTAGTACCCGCGGTTGTCGCGTTGACCAGGGTGATTACTGGGTTTGTACATCGGATTTGCGTCTCGATGATTGCTCGAGTTGTTTCGAGCGTAGCGTTCATTGTCGTCGCGAGTAGCGCGTTGACTTTGCGACGAGTATCCAGACTCGTTTGAGTAATTATTCCCAGGCACTTCCGGAAGTCTTCGGCTTTTGTCCATCTCAACCGTTCGCTCATAGATCCGATCTCGATCTCTGTATGATGACCGATCTCGCATCGTCCTGTTGACATCGTAACTTTGATTGATCTGAGAAGTCCCTGCTTTTCGGTTCCGTCTATCGGGGCTCGAAAGTCGGTCAATTGAGGAACTGCTTGACTCAACGTCTCGATTTCCAAAACGTCGGTCATGAGGGCGTAACTCATAGAAAGAACCACGTCGCGACTCGCGATTCCGGTCACGGCCGGGTTTCTTCCTGATGTCATCTTCGACAAATGAGTTCCTCTCTTTGTTGGATCCTAAACGTCTTCGATTTCCCGAGTAATTATCCACGGTTTCGTCGTAATTGTTGTTGATTCTTGTTTTCGACGAACTTCGGTTCCGAGATCTTGAAATACTGCTGAAACCATCATTTATGAAGCCTGAGTCGGCGTAATTTGTAGCCATGGAAGAAACTCCGACTGGTGAGTAATCACGGGCACTTTTCCCAATCCTGTCAAGGCGTCGACTCATTTTAACATGTTCTGGTGAGGCACTGCGAAGTCTGGAACCCGCCGTGGCAGTAGAATCTTCTAATGTTCGAGATTTTGATCGCTCGCGAGTTGTGTTGTCTCGGGACGACATTCGGCGGTCTTTTTCAGTTGTTTTCCGATCCCTAGAACGACCGCGAAGTTTACTTCTGTCGAGAGATAAATTCTCCATTTCAGCAGTGAAGGCGCCCAGTTTTTGATTTAACTCTGCAGCGTAAGCAGCCGCTTTTGCGTACTCTGTGTTCACAAGGTAGTCGTGTGAGGGTGCTCTACTTCTGGAGGGACGCATCAAATCTCGTTCCATCTCTAGACGACGTTGCATGTCAACTTCGGAGAGTGAGTTCGTCTTCCGAGCTCTCAAACTTCCTGGCGAATCGAGAACTCCTCGGGCTAAACTCGATTCTAATTGGTCGACGTAAGATGAAGGCAGGGAACGTACTGAGCCAAATCCATGACCTAATTTGTTTGCAGTTTCAGGAGCGTAGCGAGAGGTGTATGGGTAGTCGGAAGTAGCCCCTCCGTATCCCCGGGTGAACCTGCCCTCCGAATCCGCACTATCGGAGTCGCCCGAAAACGTCGCTGAGACCATCTTGGCTAACTTCCTCAGACTGTCTTCATCTTGAGAACTGATAAATCTATCATTTTCTTTCATGTAATCTGACCAACTTTCGGATGGATTCGGCCTGCCGAGTTTTAAACTTGCCCGGAAAAGCCGACGGTTCTCTTCCAGTCGGCGGCACTCGGCACAGTCTGGAAATAGTTCGGATAGTTTTGTTAAAGATGGAGAGACGTTGGAATGCGTAGGCGTGCTCTGATTGACGTTAAAAGACACTGATTTCGGTTGAAGAGAAGTATCCAATGTATTTTTCAGTAACTGCTGATCCATTGGTCGGAATCCGCTATCTAACACGGATCTCTTTGAGAACTCTGGAGGTATTTGATAGCCGGTTGCATGTTGTGCGTGTAGTCTATGCGCCAAATCAACAGGAAATTGAGGAAATCGTGAATTGGCACCGATTTGAGAATTGGGAACCGTCAACGTCGTTGCAGAAGATAAATTTGGGGTGTTCTGTCCAGTTCCTGCTATGCTTGGAGAATTTAAAGTGTCCGTTTGGTCTAAACTTCGTGACCGTTGCTGAGTGTATAACTGCTCAATTGACAACCTGTCTAACGCTCGACTTCTTTCTAACGCCGATAGCAAATTTTGTTGCTGTAACTGGACATCGTTGTTTTTCTGTTGGTTAATTAAGTTCAGACCCCCGTCCATAGAGACATACATTGGCTGCTGCCTTTGCAACGTGCTCAGTTGCTCTGTTGGGTTCAAAATTGAGTTTGTCGAGGGTTGTTGCTGAAAGGCTTGAAAAGTTTGATTCAATTGTGGATCTGAGAAAACAGACTGGTAGCTTCCACTCAATCCACTGTTCAATTGAGCGACGTTCTGCAAGGCCGAAGTGCCAGTATTGACACCCACAAAGGAACCAGGATTAAGTTTTGACGTCTGTGATTGTTGGAACAAGTCTTTGCTTCGTCTAAATCGCTGTTCGGCTTCAAGTTGTGCTGGTGTTGCACCTTGAATGTTAGTTGCAGTAAAACCTGTCGCAATTTGTTGTGGGTTCTGAAACGCTGCTGCCGTCGGGGCGAACCCTGCCTGATTGGGTAAAACTGCAGCTGGAGTAGCATACTGAGCACCTTGAGTTTGGATTAGATTTTGGGCTGGTTTTCTGGCAAATTGGGCTGCGGCTGCAACGTTTGTTGCTGCGTTCGGGGCTTGTTGTAACGTCGGCTGGGCACTCTGCATTCCGACAAAAACATTACCAGCAACGTCTACGTGCGCGGGTCTTTGCTGGACAGCTTGTTGTTGAACCCCTGGAACAATTTGCTGGAATCCGGTTGGGTTCAAACTACTTCCATGTTGCAAATTACCCTGCATCGTGATTGGTTGATAGAACAAACCCGGGTTTGCCTGAGTCGTGGCTACGTGGGCCGTCTGCCCAAAAGATTGATTCTGTTGCATGTGGCTCAACTGTTGGTTACCCAGTCCCATAGAAAGCGAAGGGGTAACTTTACCCGGATGATCCCCCGCAGCTGCCAAAGATCCGGAAATATTTCCCGAAGTTCTTGACAGAAAGTTACGCTGAAGACCTGGATTTGCTTGTCCAGGAGCTGTACCAAAAAAATTTGCCGAAAATGGGTTTTTGAACGTGGATGCGGAATCGGTGTTGAGAAATGATGCAACCTTTTCGGCTGCTAGTTGAATGTAGTTGGGCGAATCGGCAGCGTTTAGTCTAAATTGAGAAGGCACGGTAAAGTTTGATGAGTTTTGTTGGAGTCCTTGAGCTGTGTTCGGATTTAAACTGTTAGAAAATCGGTAAAAGTTTGCTGAGTTTTGATTGGTTGCTTGTGTCGTGTTTATCACCAAATTGCGATGTGTAGGAGCATTTTGTTGACCATGGCTCGACGGTTGTCTGGCGAAAGCTGTTTTGTTTTGCAAGGGTGAAAACTTTTCAAAAGTTTGCTGGATAGGGTTAAAATTGCCAAAGGTGTTAGCAATTCGTGATGAGAATTGGCTGTTATGTGTTTGTGGGTTCACGGCCTGATTTGGGGGCGCAGTTTGTTGTAATAAATGATTGGATTGAATAATACTTCGGTTTTGTGACGATGCAGCAGCCGCTGCTGCGTTCGGGTCTGAAGAAAAGAGAGACGAAAGGGCATTTGCCGAGTGGGGCATAAATGAAGACATTGTTGGTCGTGGCCAAAATCCGCGAAGGAATTCCGCACAAAGCTGTCACTGATCTAAATCATCAAAATTTAATTCTACTCTAAGTAATTTTTTGTTCGATAGAAAATGTGTACATAGCGTTGCTTCATTGTAACAAATTGGCAAATATTGAAAAAATAAATGCAAGAAATTGGTTTGATAAAAATATAACATCTGATGGAAAGGAAATGGAAAAATATAAGTAGCAATATTGGGAAAATTTTTGAGGAAAACTATAAGAAAATTGGAATTTAATACGCTAGGTTTTCCTTTTTGAGAAGCGCTAAAAATATTCAAAAGAAGGCAAAATCTACATTAGTACGTACATATATGTGTGCAGCTTTTTATGTACGCTCGAATACGACGGTCGCGTCAAATCGAAATCCCGCAAGCGAACTGCGCGTCAATCAAACTAAAAATTATAGTGAAAAATAAAAAAATATGGTAACAATTTCTTCTCTTTCATAGTACGCTTAGTAGTTGGTACGAAACATACATGCACAAATATAATGTATACAGTTCAAATAGATAAATTTTTTCACCTGCTGTAAGTTTAGCGCACTGGTTGTATAAAATAAGAGATAGGTAGATAGTTGCCTGTACGTGTGTATGTAGAGCGCGGAGGGATACAGACCTCGTTTTCAGAACTACAGATTGAAATTGAGGAAAAGGTAGGAACGTTGGTAAGAAGGTGGGGTGGTCGGTTTTTTCTTCTGTTTTGGAGGGGGGATTTTAGGGAAAGATTGATAAAAAAGAGCTTAGTGTTGTATCTTTTTATACCCCTCTTACGGCGCGCTCTTTTACACAGAGTGGAAAATGTAACACTAACAACCTACAAAGCCCGATCGCACAAATTAGCCTAATTAACACCACACAGCTCACCTAGCCGAAAGTCATCCTTCTATACCAATTCAGTTCGCGACGTTTGTTGGTTTACCATTTCCAACAAAATACCAAAAATTTCAAGATTTAGTTAAACCCAACTTTTTTCATGAAAGAAATCCGCCTGCAATATTTCTTAATTTTGAAAATGCATTTATTCTGAAAGAAATAAAATTTTTCAAACGAACAGTTTGGTTTTAAAAGTGTTAAAAATACAATTCTGCTAGCGTTAAGTTCTGCTAATTGAGCATTCTACCCCCAGTGAAAAAAAACGGACGTTTTACATAGTACCAAATTGGAAATACGGGAAAAATAGACGAGCTGAGTACACTAACAATTGTGATACACTAGGGAAAAATTGAGCAGAACGGGAGAAGAGAATGATCAATATGATAAAGAGAAATGCACACCAAGTACAAAAACAGCAAAAAGCACAACCAATAACGTTATAGATAGCTTCAAAAACGACAAAAAGGGGAAATGGCAAATGATACGCAAAATTTATTCTCTTTACAGAATATTTCACTCCAGTAGTCACCGGCAATCAACAAGAAATGGTCACCGGTTTAAAGCTCTGTAACAAAAACCAACCATAAATGTAACCGATCTATCTATCTATCTATCCATCTATCTATCTATCTATCTGTTTTGTAACGAATTTTACCTTTTCAACAAACGCCGTCAAAGAAATAATCCATGTGTGTAAATTACACGACTGAACAAAATTTTTTTCCCAAGTTAGTGGTTTATAAACAACGGCTCATAGCAAGTGCATATTTAGAAATAAGTTTCTGTGTAAACCCATCCACCCCCCCCCCCCATACCCCTTCTTCCTTCCTTGAGGTTTTGGAAAAAAGTACCCTCTTTGTTGTTACAGGCTCCACTATGCCGGAATGTATGACCGATTAAGAACCGTGGTCTGTATTTGCAAAAAGACGAAAAAAAAATTACTATTTCACGAATGACGTTAATTTTGTCTCGCATCAAGAATACAATGGTTAACGGGCTGCGTTTGTACGTCTAAGTGTGGAAAAATTAATTATTATTTTACAAAGGTACCGAAAAAATATTTTTGATGTCAGTACTTTTATAAAACGTGTTGCGAATTTAATATAAAAAAGTATAAGAGTACACAACAGTCTTTATTCAGATACCTTTCTTGTGGAATAAAGCCTTACACACCAAAAATGACAGCAGACTACAAAGGAAAATTAATAAACACCCGAGGCGGTAACAAAGTCACATGTTCAAATGACCGAAAATGCAGTAAATTTTAAAAGAAACTTACAAATTCTCCAGAAAAAAAATGCAGCTACTTACTATGCTTATGGCAAAATGCAGCGTAAAAATTCAAAATTCAGTCATTTCGTGAGCAAAATTGGTCATTTCGTTGCTCATTTTGTCAGCCACAAAATTTTGGGTCATTTAGTGAGTTATATATTTCAGGACAAAAGAATTAATGAAATGAGCTCGAAGCTTGCAAGTTGAGATATTTTTGCAGTTAGTTTGTTAATGGCTTGCTGAGCACATAAAACAATTCGACTAAATGGGCCTTTTTGCATCAAAGACTAGTAACAGTACCATCAATTATTCGCTATAGCAACTACAAGGTAAGCTATATCTAATATATTATTCAGAATACTTTGTGAAATGAAAAGATTAGAAATGTTTTCACGTCTTCCCTCGCCATTTTCTCCCTTTTCCCAGATTTTTCCCGACATTTTGCAACTCGTTTTGACGGATAGGTATCTTTTGTGCAATTCACACAACAGTGCGTTTTATATAAATTGGAGCTTTGGTAATAAAATAGACATTTTAGTTAGGACCAGGAGTAATAAACCAGCACGCTTTTTTGACGTACCCCTTTAACGAAACGAACGTCTGAGCCTGCCCGCTTGTAAAAAGAGATACAAAAATATGAACTCCAAGCTCAGCTTTTCCAGTGAGGAGAAAACGAGGTAGTTAAGTTAACGCTAACGCAAACAGCACTAAAAAGCTGCAAGAGAATGCGCCATGAATATTTAACTGCCTGTGCATTTACGTGAGTTCTAAGACCAATTTTGCTTTTGAACACAAGTAAACAAATTGTTTATCTAGAGAAAAACGCAATGAAGTGAATAAGAAATTAAAAATTTCAAAGCAAATAATCAGATTTTTGGTAGGACTCATTCAAATTCATTTCAAAACAAGTCAGCAGTTAAATCGATTGAATTTTTCTGCTGAAAATTATAGCTGTTTGTTTCCTTGAACTAATTTAATTTTCAAAACGCCATACTCGTTTCTCAACAAAGTGAATTTATGGAAAAAATGTTTTTGGAACGAAAAAATTGCATTAGGAAAATCGGACTTCAGTTTTGATTTGAAAGAACGGCCAAATTAAAAATCAAGAAATTAAACGTCCGCACTTAATAAAATATTTGGAAAGAATATCTTATAAATATATAATTTCCTTCTTTCAGTGATCTTCAATCAATATCAAAAAGAAGAGATTAAAAATGTTGCAAGTGAAATGAACCCCATTACAAAAACATTCAACTAGCTGATAATTAAAAACTGTGGTTCTAAAAATTTTACGGTAAAACAATATGGATTCTACAACAATTTTGGTTTTAAATTTTAGAACCATAATGCAGTAAAAGAATACTTGACAGAAAAAATGAGCTCAAGTATTATTGTTGCCCTAATTTTAAATACAATCGCAGCACTCTTTAAAATGGTAGAAAAAAGTCCTCATTAAAACGTATTAACAGTTTTTAGCAATGATCTTGGAGCAATCTCAAAAATAAGAGATAAAAGAAAAAAATGTCCAAAGTCAAGTGAATTTGGTTGCAAAAAATTAAGAAAGTTCAACAGATGTATCAAGCATTAAATGTTATATTCAAAAGATAGCCCTAAATATGTCATCTTACAAAGAAGTTGCTCTAATTTATTCGACAGTGAAGTCCAAGTTGATATTAAATTTCAATTCAAAATGTGGACAAAATGTTGGAAAAATATATTGTTAGAAAAGTATACAAACGATGGAATACCGAAAACAACATTTGAGCTCAAATATGATTATAATTCCATTGTTCTTATGACATTCCTGCCAGGAATCCCACCAATTTAACAACTCTTAGGGGAAAATCAAATTCAATGACAATGATTTCATAATCTTAATCGTAAGAGTAGGTTTCGAATAAAAATGAAAACTGAGCGAAACTTCTCGAACAAATAGATTATATGGATAAATGGCTCGAAAATACTACCTGAGAAATTACCATATGAGAATTTTTAACAAATAAGAAAAATACGGATTAGCGTTGTTCCTAGAAAGGTTTTGAAAGCACGGAGCGAAATTTTCCATTTTTTGTTTTTGTAAACATACTTTAAGTGATTTTGCAATTTTTTTAAACACAAAAGCAAACTACATTCAATGTATCCGAGAAATGTAGTTTAAAATATAATAGCTGTCTTTATTTCTTTGCTTGCTCCCCCATTCACTCAGCCACATTTTGCAATTTCTTGGCTTTTTGTGCAGCAGCTTTCAAGCAAAGAGTCGATTCCCAAATTTTCTGTTAAAAACTTGGCAACAGCTTGAACTTTTGCAACACTAAAATTAGCGTTGTTTTACAACATTATTTGTACATAAGTAATTATTAGACGTTTATCAGCCTGACGATGATCACTTTCTCTCCGATGATCAAATTTATTTGGATGCATGAAAAGAAAAACTAAGAAAGAGAACATTTAAAAAAATACTTTTTTAAATTAAACAGTTTTGTGATAATTTGTCTTTATTGTGCAGAAACTGGTTTGCGCTCAAAAGATATTTTAATTGCCATTCAAACCTTTCTTTCTCTTTAAAACGTTGAAAAGATTGCGTGTATTTTGTATTTATTCTTCTTAAACCTTTTGTGTGAGCAACCGTGTGTCATTTTGATCAAGAGTTACCAAAAAAGTTTTGTCTTCCAACAGAAACATTTATAATGTGTAAAATCATAAGGTTAGCGATCATTGGAGCGACAGTTAAATTTTATGTCCCCCTCATTTGCTGTAGATGACATCTATCTGCTGTACAAAATTCTCTTAATTCGAAAAGCTTGGCTTATCTGGAACCGAGCCCGAGGTTGCCCGAACTTGGAAAGCTTGGTAAGGCCGTAGTACGGCACCGTATAAGTCTTTGATCAAAACCGTACTAAGATCTTGTTAAGTTTTCTACGGGCCGTAGTAAGGCCGTACTAAGATTTCTAAGGTACCGTACTAAGGCCGTACCAAGATTAATAAGGTGCCGTACTACGGCCGTACCAAGATTAATAAGGTTTTTAAGGTCAAATAATAGCTGGAAAATTGTCGGAAAAGGCTCCAGTCAAGTTGAAAAACCGACTTTTTGAGACTTTTCCAGTATGTTCTGGGTGTGTTTCCCTCCTCCTTTCTCATCCGGGCTGGGGACCGGCTACGGCGGAGTTACAAACAAACAACTATAGGAGACTTTGAGAAGAGCACTAGGTAAAATACCAGGCTTGAACTCTATCTCCAAACAAAACAAAGCATAATAAATTGTTATTTTCAAAAAAAAATATAAAATTCGCTAATCGCGAAATTCGCAAATTTCAGTATGAAAAACAAACTTTCTTCCTAGACAAGCTATACTAAAAATTCTTTTTGTTTTACACTCTAATTACACTGATGATACTCCATACCGAGTTTGGTTTGATTTGGACAACTCCATGACCCGATGAAAAAGAAGTATTTTTAAAATTCGCTAATCGCGAAATTCGCAAATTTCCGAATGAAAAACTAACTTTTTTCCTAGACAAGCTATAGCAAAAATTCTTTTTC
Source organism: Convolutriloba macropyga (assembly GCF_964194025.1). NCBI lineage: Eukaryota > Metazoa > Xenacoelomorpha > Acoela > Convolutidae > Convolutriloba > Convolutriloba macropyga. Next base: position 55,796,826 of record NC_134473.1, read on the forward strand.
TTCTACACTCTAACTACACAGAAGATACTCCATACCAGGTTTGGTTCAATTTGGACAACTTCTTGACCCAATCAAAAATAACTATATTTAAAATTTGCTAATCGCGAAATTCGCAAATTTCTGTATGAAATTCTAACCTTTTTCCAAGACAAGCTGTAGCAGAAATTATTTTTGCTTTACACTCTAACTACACAGGGGATACTCCATACCGAGTTTGGTTTGATTTGGACAACTCCTTGAACCAATGAAAAAAAACCTATTTTTAAAATTCGCAAAAATTCACAATTCGCGAAATTAGCAAAACTCCGTATGAAAGCCCAACTTTTTCCTAGGCAAGCTATACCAAAAATTCTCTTTCTTTTACACTCTAATTACACAGGGGATACTCCGTACCAAGTTTGGTTCTATTTGAACAACTTCCTGACCCAATCAAAAACAACTATATTTAAAATTCGCTAATCGCGAAATTCGCAAATTTCCTTATGAAAACTTAACTTTTTTGCTAGGCAAGCTATACCAAAATTCTTTTTGTTTTACACTCTAATTACACTGGTGATACTCCATATCGAGTTTGGTTTGATTTTGACAACTCCTTGACCTGTTGAAAAAGACATAATTTTAAAATTCGCTATTCGCGAATATCGCAAATTTCCGTATGAAAAACTAACTTTTTTCCTAGACAGGCTATAGCAAAAATTGTTTTTCTCCTACACTCTACCTACACAGGGGATACTCCATACCAGGTTTGGTTCAATTTGGACAATTTCTTAACCCAATCAAAAATAACTATAGTTAAAAATCGCTCATCGCGATACCCGCAAATTTCCGTATGAAAATCTAACTTTTTTGCTAGGCAAGCTATACCAAAAATCCTTTTTGTTTTACAATCCACTTACACTGGTGATACTCCACAACGAGTTTGGATGGATTTGAACAATTCCTCGACCCGATGAATAAGAACTATTTTTAAAATTCGTTATTCGCTAAATTCGCAAATTTCCGTATGAAACACTAACTTTTTCTTTACACAAGCTATAGCAATTTTTTTCTACCATACTCTACCTACACAGGTGATAATCCATACCAGGTTTCGATTGATTTGAACAACTCCTTCATCCAATGAAAAAAGACTTATTTTAAAAATTCGCTAATCGCGAAATTCGCAAATTTCCGTATGAAAAACTAACTTTTTTCCTAGACAAGCTATAGCAAAAACTTTTTTTCTCCCACACTCTACCTAAACAGGTGGTACTCCATACCAAGTTTTATAGGGTGACCTAAAATAAGCATAAAGCATGAAAGCTGTCGGAAGATGTTGCTCTTGGGTGTCGAGAAAATATAAAATGATAATTATTTTTTTTTTCGAAAAACGACTTTCTTCAAAATCCTATTATTTTTTCCGAACTTTTCAAACTCGAACAAAAATTTACAACTAATATCATCCAAACAGTTAGTATAGTTAAGGAAGCATCATTTTTGGCAGCAAAAAGTGAACACTTTTGCGAAAAAGCGGTGATCTCAAATAAATTGATATCAAAGAGCACACAATATAAAAATGAAATCGAACCAATCAAAACAGATAACAATTCAAGATTAAAAATAAGGAAAAATCTAATCATGCTCAAAATGATCAACAATAACAAACAGAAAAACTCTGTGAGCAAGATCAATGCGAAACAGTTTGTTGAGGATATCAGTGATTGAAATTTCTTTTTGGTAGCCGGCATACTCGACTTCAACGAAACTCAAAATTTCAGTTTTTTTCGGTGCAATATTTGTGAGAGAACCGCTTGACAACTCGGAAAACGTTGACGAGGCACGTAACTATATCTGACTTTTGGAAAACAACAATTTCTCCATACTGTTGCAGAGCAGATTGCATAAAGCTGACGTATGCGTTATTATTAGTAGAATATGTGAGGGAGTCAAGATTGAGCGTACGCAAGGACATCGTAGAAAACAGACTTGGATCATGTGAGTCGAAATGAATGGGAAGTGCGGTTTCATCAATGACCTTATGTTCCGCGAACACTTTCGTTGAACACCCCAGGCTCTCGGCAAAATCGAACAGGTCATCATTTATTAACTCGCTAAGCAGCAACTTTTTCCGCCGAATATATCGCTCTATAATAAGGTCGAGATGATTAACTGTTCCTGTAAACGGTTTGCTCAGCATGTTGTTAGCAGACTCGAACATGAACGCTGACGTTGACCACAGCGGACCAAAGTTTCTGACCTGCCAGCATAAATGCGACAAGAAGTGGACATTAATCGTAAAGCAGTACTCATCGTATTGTGATGCTGTCATATTAAGAAAACGTTCAATATATTTTCCAGCTTTTTCGGTATGCTTTGTGTCTGTTAGGATCAGTCGAATGGCGTAGCTCAGACACATAAATCTTTCGTAGCTCTCAGGACAGATGTTGAATTGCAAAAGAACAGGCCCAATATAGAGAAGCCAGTCTTTGCATTCGCTTGCTTTGAAGTAGGGGAGATCGCAGAGACTTCTCGGGGAGCGTTTAATTTCATGAGGGACCTAATCAAAATTTGATTTAAAAAAAATGGAAAACAACTTTGCAAATACCACTGAAAAAATAAACAACTTACTTTAAGATTCTTAATGAACCTCTTCAGCTCTTCTTTGCGGGCACCTTTAATTTCTTTTGCAGCCAAATCAAGAACTGTTCGTGCAACTCCGAGAGCAATTTGATGCATATAATCTATAGGCATGGATAAAGGCAGATTAGGTATTATTTGGCTGAGAGCGCTCACACCCTTAACACCTTTCCAGTTCTTCAGCGAAGGATGTTTTTTGATGAACTCAACATTCGCTGTGTATTCACAAACAGTCCTCATTTTTGACCGAACATTCGGATAAAAATGCGTTTTTTCATTACGTTGGCCTTCATTGTAACAATAACAGCAGCCAAAATAGCCATTGAAGGAAGTCCAATTGAGAACAGAATAGCGAGCAGGAGTATCGGCAACAAAAAGAACAGGCTTTAACATCACAGTATAGAACACACCAGAATATTCCAAAGTGGTTGGCTTCAGCTGCTCACTGATTGCCTATAAAATGGTATACATAAAAATCCGGGGAAAAAACCACGAAAAAAGCGAGAAGGAAGAAAATTACCTTTAAAAAAGATGTCCAGTGAGGTTTTTCAGTTCCAAACCACAGCCCGGCCAAAATTATATTTTTGAAGGCTGATCGTATAATCGGGGGTAAATTTGCAATCGCTATCCAGACAGGCCACAATGAATTGTTGCGACACTGAATAACTTTCATACCGTCTGTATTTATAATTAGGAAGAGGTTGAGTGTTCTGGAACTTTCATCAAAGAAATCAGGAAGAATTAAATCTCTCCCATCTATTCGCTGATTACTGTAGTTGACAATGGAACGGATGTTCAGTTTCAGAAGAGTTTCAATCTCTTCAAGGAAATTAAGAACGCACCATTCTCCTCCTTTCGATGCTTCAGATTTAACAACTCGCTGACGAGCTACCAGAACGTTTCGCTTTTTGAGTGTTTTGAATGAAGGAATTGAGCTATTCGGATGAGACAAACGAATCAAGCGCAACCATTCCCCAGCTTCTTTGTCTGACGTTCCGTGTTTCGTTACTATGCTCTCAACACAATGAATGAAATTCTCCACTGAAACTTTTGAAGTATTGCTGATTGGTTGATAATTAGAAAAACATTGTTCATCTTCGCTTTCCGATTCACCAGAACTTTTGCATTCAACCTGGCTTCCACATTCAACAATTTGACTACACGCAACAGCCGATGAACCAACAGGTGCCGTACTCTCCTCTGTATTTTCGGCTGCAGGTGTTGATGCTTCGCCTTCTTCTTCACTAGTGTCATCACTTTCGATAATTTCGCCGCTAGGTAGCCTGAGATCAATCCATCTTGCTTTTTTGGGCACTGTTTGTAAATTGCGTTGCTGATACTGCCGCTTGAAGTTTTTCAATCTGAATATCTTTTGATTTCCTTTTACAGGCGTATCAGTTGAAATGGGCGAAACATCAACGGAAGTTCGTCGAGCACAAACAACGGGTGTACTGACATCAACATGCAGATCATCATGGGGGCATTTACATTCCCGATTACCAGGTCCGAAAAAATCAGTCCCATAGAAGGATAACAACTCCGTTCCAGGCAAGATCTCTTGACGTGTGATAATTTGGACTCCTTTTCTTCCATTAATTTCAACTGCCCTGTAATCACAATTCGGTCTACAACTATGATTGACAAAGCGCGCAGGACCAACCATAACACGACTTAACTTCGAGCCTTCTCTTGGAGCCATAACTGATAAATTTGAGAACGCAATTTCGTCTTTTTCTGGAATTTTTTCAAGATATCCTATTAACGCAACCAAATGACTTCTAGCAAGTGTCTTCTCTCCTTCGTAGAACAAACCATATCCGTGATAATTATCTGGTTTTATTTGACAGCATTCTACTTTCATTTGATGATAAGCCTTCTGCAACAAATTATGAGTCTTTTTAACTGAGGAATTCGAGTTCTTCAAATCATCAAAATCGTCTTCCGATATCAACTCAACAAACGTTTTGAGTTCCGGATCCGAAAAACCAAAACTTCGACAAATTTGGCCATCAACTTGACATAACAGATTGTGTTTTTCAGTTTTATTTAAAAAAGTGAAACTCATGACTCTGAAACCAATATAGGAGCTTGAAACAGAAAATTTTGAATTACAAAAGGTCCGCAAAACATCTTTAAAGACAGATTTTAAGTGAACCGCATAAATGAAACGCATAAACCAAGATCTGAGGTAATAATTTGTGAAGATATTGCTAGGCAAGGGTTTGCTTTAATGCAATTCATGTGAGCTTCGAACAAAAATTTGAAGACAAAACTTTTGAGAACAATTTATTTATTAGGACTGCTATTAGCTCGAATATTGACAGACATTGAACAAAAACCAATAGAACTCATAACATAAGAATGAACAGCGTGAGATAGCAACACCTCTGATATAAATTGAAAACTCGCTGTGATACAAACAGAAAGGAAGATCAAAACATCTCAGGTGATGGACTGAGATAAAAAATAAGTCAGCTGATAAAAAGGTACTTAACAAATAAAAGAAGAGATCTGAATAATATGGCATAGAATGAGCTAAGAGTTTGAATCAGCAAACAGATCTTAGGTCATCAGCAACAGAGTACCTTAGATCAACAAAAATATTGTTTTCAAGTCAAGTCAGCATTAAGAGAAAGACTCTTGAAAAAGGTTATCAGGGCGACAAAAGTTAATGCGTGAATCCCATGTTTCGCTTGAAGCTCATTTGAAGAAACATTCTGACAAAATTTGGCTATAAGTTACTCGTCATCAGTGCCATTGGTCAACTCTTGTAGTTGCACAAGTCTCTTCGCCTCTTCAACACCATGCCTGACCTTTTGATCCAGCCCGTATTGGTTAGCGCTGTCGCGTGCATTGGCAAAGGCTGCCTCTGGTGCCCGTGGGTACTTCCTAGTGACACACTCTAAATGCGGAAAAAAGCCTGCGCTTAATTCAACTCTACTTCCCATACAGAACAAACCCACCTTAAATTTCCACGAAGTTAAAAAAGGTTCAAAACATTTTTTATCCAAAAAACATTTGTGATACTTGAAGTTCTAAAATCACCACCTGGCTGCCACAACATACCTTTGAACAGTTGGTATCTTGTGTCATCACATGGTTTTCTCCCAGTTGCACGGCTGGTTTTCTTTCCTATTATCAAGAGGATCAGTTCGCATTTCTCTCCTTCGCCGAAGAGTCGACGACCAAGCTCACGACCCAGTATGCTCGGTTTTTCTGGAGCATAGAGCGTCATTAGGTCAAATCCTTTATACATCAAGGGAGCCGAATTTTCAGCATTGTTAGGCACTTCAGTTCCACTCGTATTAACATTAGGATGAGCTGACCAAATGTTTAAGAACTCTCTCTTCTCAGCTTTACGGATCTTCAACATCTGATCAAAGAACTTTCGTTGACTTTCCGCCATCATATCATTATGTTGCTTCTGCTCTTGAACCAGTGCCTTCAGAACTGCTGATGAACTCTAAAGAAGATTCAATATAAAAGCAGAGAAATATTCAACGATTTTTTCAACAAAAGATAACAGGAAACTTTTTAAGACATCGTAATGTAGAAATAAGCATTAATTTGACATAACTCCAAACAACCAGAAAGCCAAAACTGTACAAAATAAACTCTTAATTGGGAGAAAGACACAGAAGAAGTGTACCTCGTAAGAATTCTCTGCCTCTACATTCGGGGGTGTCATGACATCCACAGGACTTCGACAATTGTACTCCTGTTGCCCACCCAGTGACACAATTGGCTCTGCTAGCCTCTTTCTAGCTTTTGGAGGTGCCTCATCATCGTCTCGTACAACTTTTTTGGATTTCTTCTTCCTTTGTGTGCTAGTTATAGGCGAACCGCCGTTTTCAATGAATAGATCGGCCACGGATCTTTCCTGAGTAGGGGGAGCAGTGTTCTCATCCTGTTCTTCCCTGCAGAAAAAATAAAAAAATTGTTTTTACGGCACTAAATTTTACAGCTCCAATTAAAAGTAAAGAATCTGTAAGGTGTCGTAACTAAAATGGCCTTGGAATTTTACAAAGAACATGAGCACATACATTCAACAATCACATGCTTTTTCAAAAAGCTAGAAAATAGCTAACCCTAAGCTCATAGTTAGCTCTGCGATGGACACATTATTCTGCTTCGCCCTATCAAGTATTTCCATGGCCCTTCGTGATCGGGAATCATATTCCTTCTCTAAACAAGTCTCCACAAACTGGAAGTCGTACAAACCAATTTCTGTTTTTAGGGGTAGAACAGTGCCTTTTGTAATATTCATCTTGTCGTGAAATCCAAAACCGGCTGGCCACGCGTAATGCTTCAAGTATAGTGGGAACACAGACTTATCATATCTGCAGAAGAACACCCAGCGCAACCTCAGCGCTTGGTTGTACTCGGCCTCTGAGTAAACTTCTCTAGTGTTTATGCCGCGATTTTCCCTCTGTTTTGGATCAAGGTGCTGAGATACAAATTGAGACATACTAGACGGTCTGAAGAGGAAAACCGATCTTGAGAAACCGAAGATTATGAAACCTCAATTCAAAACAAATTCACAGATGATTGATCGAAGGTCATTCAATCATTAATCCGCCACTCAGCAATAGGTCCATTCTCTTAACTTCCACCAGCGAGATGAATAAAGGGATCTTGGTTTTTCTCAAAAAACAATTAGTTGATTCCTTCCGCTTGAATCAGATAGGATCAGCTTGTATATTTTCAACTGAGAAAAATAAAATTATTAGAAGACATATATTTCTATGACTTCCACTATGATCAGATAGTCAAAGAAAATTCCCCCCGCAGAAAATCTAAGTTCAGTCTCTCCACCTGAATCAGATCAGATGAACAAAGCGACCCTACCTACAACTCAATTAGACTTACAACAACAGAATTAAAAGCAAGAGTACTTTGAAAATTTGCAATGCCTTCCACCATAATCAGATAGTCAATCATTATCTCTCCCATAAGCAAAAGAAGTTCAGTCCCTCCACTTCAATCAGATGGGATGAACAAATTGGTCAAAACTTTTAGTCAGAAGAAAATATTAGTTGATTCCCTCCAGTTGAATCAGATAGGATCAACATGCATAGTTTTCCACTTAAAGAATTAGATGACTTCTGAAAAAATTTCAATGACTTCCACTATGATCAGATAGTCAAAGAAAATTTCTCCGCACAGCAAATCTAAGTTCATTCTCTCCACTTGAATCAGATGAGATGAACTAAGCGACCCTACCTACAACTCAATTAGAATTACAACAACAAAAATAAAAGCAAGAGTACTTTGAAAATTTGCAATGCCTTCCACCATAATCAGATAGTCAATCATTATCTCTCCCATAAGCAAAAGAAGTTCAGTCCCTCCACTTCAATCAGATGGGATGAACAAATTGGTCAAAACTTTTAGTCAGAAGAAAATATTAGTTGATTCCCTCCAGTTGAATCAGATAGGATCAACATGCATAGTTTTCCACTTAAAGAATTAGATGACTTCTGAAAAACTTCAATGACTTCCACTATGATCAGATAGTCAAAGAAAATTTCTCCGCACAGCAAATCTAAGTTGATTCTCTCCACTTGAATCAGATGAGATGAACTAAGCGACCCTACCTACAACTCAATTAGAATTACAACAACAAGAATAAAAGCAAGAGTACTTTGAAAAATTGCAATGACTTCCACCATAATCAGATAGTCAATCATTATTTCTCCCATAAGCAAAAGAAGTTCAGTCCCTCCACTTGAATCAGATGGGATGAACAAGTTGGTCAACACTTTTAGTCAGAAGAAAATATTATTAGTTGATTCCCTCCACTTGAATCAGATAGGATCAACATGCATATTTTTTTACTTGAAAGAATTAGATGATTATTGAAAAATTTCAATGACCTCCACAAAGATCAGATAGTCAATCAATATTTCTCCACTAGCCAAATGAATTCAATCCCTCCACTTCAATCAGATGAGATGAACAAAAAGATCTTATATTTTTATAAAAAAAACTGAGTTGATTCCCTCCACTTGAATCAGATAGGATCAACATGCATAGTTTTTGAAAGAATTAGATGACTTCTGAAAAATTTCAATGACTTCCACTATGATCAGACTGTCAATCATTATTTCTCTACTAACAAAATGAATTCAATCCCTCCATTTCAATCACATGAGATGAACAAAAGGATCTTGGTTTTTCTCAGAGAACAATTAGTTGATTCCTTCCGCTTGAATCAGATAGTGAAAGAATATACACGTTCCTATCTGATTCAAGCGGAAGGAATCAACTAATAGTTCATTGAGAAAAACCAAGATCCCTATGTTTATTTCATCGGATTGAAGTGGAGGGATTGAACTCCTTTTGCTTAGGGGTGAAAAATGATTTGCTATCTGATTATTGTGGAAGTCATTGTAATTTTTCAGAGTCCTCTCGCTTTTAATTCTGTTGAGTTGTAACTTCAATTGAATTGTAGTTAGGGTCGCTTTGTTCATCTCATCTGATTGAAGTGGAGAGAATGAACTTGGATTTTATGTGTGGAGAAATTTTCATTGACTCTCTGATCATAGAGGAAGTCATCGAAATAGGAGTCTTCTAATAATTTCAAATGTCTCAGTGAAAAAATATACAAGTTGATCTTGAGAAAATTGAATTTATAAGAAGACTCGCATTTCGATGACTTCCACTATGATCAGATAGTCAAAGAAAATTTCTCCGCACAGCAAATCTAAGTTCATTCTCTCCACTTGAATCAGATGAGATGAACTAAGCGACCCTACCTACAACTCAATTAGAATTACAACAACAAAAATAAAAGCAAGAGTACTTTGAAAATTTGCAATGCCTTCCACCATAATCAGATAGTCAATCATTATCTCTCCCATAAGCAAAAGAAGTTCAGTCCCTCCACTTCAATCAGATGGGATGAACAAATTGGTCAAAACTTTTAGTCAGAAGAAAATATTAGTTGATTCCCTCCAGTTGAATCAGATAGGATCAACATGCATAGTTTTCCACTTAAAGAATTAGATGACTTCTGAAAAACTTCAATGACTTCCACTATGATCAGATAGTCAAAGAAAATTTCTCCGCACAGCAAATCTAAGTTGATTCTCTCCACTTGAATCAGATGAGATGAACTAAGCGACCCTACCTACAACTCAATTAGAATTACAACAACAAGAATAAAAGCAAGAGTACTTTGAAAAATTGCAATGACTTCCACCATAATCAGATAGTCAATCATTATTTCTCCCATAAGCAAAAGAAGTTCAGTCCCTCCACTTGAATCAGATGGGATGAACAAGTTGGTCAACACTTTTAGTCAGAAGAAAATATTATTAGTTGATTCCCTCCACTTGAATCAGATAGGATCAACATGCATATTTTTTTACTTGAAAGAATTAGATGATTATTGAAAAATTTCAATGACCTCCACAAAGATCAGATAGTCAATCAATATTTCTCCACTAGCCAAATGAATTCAATCCCTCCACTTCAATCAGATGAGATGAACAAAAAGATCTTATATTTTTATAAAAAAAACTGAGTTGATTCCCTCCACTTGAATCAGATAGGATCAACATGCATAGTTTTTGAAAGAATTAGATGACTTCTGAAAAATTTCAATGACTTCCACTATGATCAGACTGTCAATCATTATTTCTCTACTAACAAAATGAATTCAATTCCTCCATTTCAATCACATGAGATGAACAAAAGGATCTTGGTTTTTCTCAGAGAACAATTAGTTGATTCCTTCCGCTTGAATCAGATAGTGAAAGAATATACACGTTCCTATCTGATTCAAGCGGAAGGAATCAACTAATAGTTCATTGAGAAAAACCAAGATCCCTATGTTTATTTCATCGGATTGAAGTGGAGGGATTGAACTCCTTTTGCTTAGGGGTGAAAAATGATTTGCTATCTGATTATTGTGGAAGTCATTGTAATTTTTCAGAGTCCTCTCGCTTTTAATTCTGTTGAGTTGTAACTTCAATTGAATTGTAGTTAGGGTCGCTTTGTTCATCTCATCTGATTGAAGTGGAGAGAATGAACTTGGATTTTATGTGTGGAGAAATTGTCATTGACTCTCTGATCATAGAGGAAGTCATCGAAATAGGAGTCTTCTAATAATTTCAAATGTCTCAGTGAAAAAATATACAAGTTGATCTTGAGAAAATTGAATTTATAAGAAGACTCGCATTTCGATGACTTCCACTATGATCAGAGAGTCACAGGAAATTTCTCTACACAGCAAATCTAAGTTCATTCTCTACACTTGAATCAGATGAGATGAACAAAGCGACCCTACGTACAACTCAATTAGAATTACAACTCAACAGAATTAAAAGCAAGAGTATTTTGAAAAATTGCACTGAATTTCACCATAATCAGATAGTCAATCATTATTTCTCCCATAAGCAAAACAAGTTCAGTCCCTCCACTTCAATCAGATGGGATGAACAAATTGGTTAACATTTTTAGTCAAAAGAAAAAAATTATTAGTTGATTCCTTCCACTTGAATCAGATAGGATCAACATGCATAGTTTTTTACTTGAAAGAATTAGATGAGGTTTGAAAAAATTCAATGAGTTGCACTATTATCGGATAGTCAATCATTATTATTATTATTACAATTTTTTATTATTCTTACTATGATCAGAAACTCAATAATTAAGATCAATTAAAACCTGTAGACAACTTTTCACAAAGAAATCAATGACGTCTAATATATCAGATATTGAACACTCTACCAGAGTATTTTTGTCGAAAGCAGAAACCAAACTCAAATTACAAAGAAAGAACATATCAATTGCAACGTATCAAACTACACAACATTGTTCACATTCAGCTTTGCAAACTCTGGTCGAGCCAGAGGGGGACTTTGAACAGAAGTCAGAATCTCACCACAAGCAGCTTTGTAACTTTCTGGTGTAAGATGAACGCCATCTTCACTTAACACAGGATCGAAGTTAAAAGATCTGAAATTGGGTTTCAGTTTCTTATTACGTAGCCGTCCATTTAGCTTTTCAATCGGATCGAAGTTACTTTTCATTGAGCACTTTCTATTAAACACTTGGCAGATAATGAGGCTGGTACTTGCAAAATTGCAAAAATTTCGCAACTCGTCGAAGCTTGTCATTGTCTGAGAAAGGCTCTCTTTGTTTTGTTGTGGATCCGACGGTTTAGCTGTAACGTTGTTACGGCCAAGAACAACAACCAAAATGTGGTGCCCTCTAATCTCGTCTTTGAACTCCTCCCACATCTGAACTTTGGCTCCTGACACTCCAATGACAGTGAAAGCAGGAGGAAACTCAAAGTTTTGTGCCATCCTCTTCAGATGAGAATCTCCAAGAATAAGCACGGTATTTTCCATTCTATAACACAAAAAAAATATCAACATGGATAAAAACTGAAAAAATTAAGAAAATTTGAGCATAAAATAACCCCTAGAGTAGTTCCCCTGATACCCGGGGCTGGGTGGTCCCACTTAGACCCGTGGTGGGTGGTCCCAGTTCACACTTGGTGGCGTCCCCTGATGCCCGGGGATGGGTGGTCCCACATAACTCGTGGTGAGGTGGTCTCAGTCTACATCCCGATGTAGACTCACCCATAGCAAACAAAACCTGAAGACAAACTCACGAGTTTTGAGGGACCACCAAACCCGGCGTATTAGGGGCGCAACCACTTTCAATTAAAACAATTCAAATCAAGACAAAATTGGACCAACATCTTTGTAAGAAGAACCCTATATTTGCAAAAAATCTTTACTACTCTTGACTAAACTGAAAATAACTTTTTATGAACGCGCACAAGAATAATTTTTGAGCTCGAAATTTGACCTATTTCGTTCCTTTTCTCACACCACCTACATGAACAATTATCCCTCCAGCAGAACCTATTATGACTATGACACTCCTACCTAGACCCTCAAATCATTTGAAAAAGCCCTTGACTATACTGAAAATCACTTCTATGAAAACGCACAAGAATAACTTTTGAGCTCGAAATTTGACAACGTATGAAGTACTTTTTTCTCAGACCACCTAGATCAAGAATTAGCGCTCCAGTACAACCTACAAGGACTATGACACTCCTACACAGACCCTCAAATCATTTGAACAAGTCCTTGACTATACTGAAAATCACTTTATGAAAACGCACAAGAATAACTTTTGAGCTCGAAATTTGACAACGTATGAAGTACTTTTTTCTCAGACCACCTAGATCAACAATTAGCCCTCCAGTAGAACCTAATAGGACCATGACACTCCTACATTGACCCTCAAATCATTTGAACAACTCCTTGACTATACTGAAAATCACTTTTTATGAAAACGCACAAGAATAATTTTTGAGCTCGAAATTTGACAACGTATGAAGTACTTTTTTCTCAGACCACCTAGATCAACAATTAGCCCTCCAGTAGAACCTAATAGGACTATGACACTCCTAAAAAGACCCTCAAATCATTTGAACAAGTCCTTGACTATACTGAAAATCACTTTTTATGAAAACGCACAAGAATAACTTTTGAGCTCGAAATTTGACAACGTATGAAGTACTTTTTTCTCAGACCACCTAGATCAAGAATTATCCCTCCAGTACAACCTACTAGGACTATGACACTCCTACACAGACCCTCAAATCATTTGAACAAGTCCTTGACTATACTGAAAATCACTTTTTATGAAAACGCACAAGAATAACTTTTGAGCTCGAAATTTGACAACGTGTTATGTACTTTTTTCTCAGAACACCTAGATCAACAATTAGCCCTCCAGTAGAGCCTACTAGGACCATGACACTCCCACATTGACCCTCAAATCATTTGAACAAGTCCTTGACTATACTGAAAATCACTTTTAATGAAAACACACAAGAATAATTTTTGAGCTCGAAATTTGACAACGTATGAAGTACTTTTTTCTCAGACCACCTAGATCAACAATTAGCCCTCCAGTAGAACTTAATAGGACTATGACACTCCTAAATAGGCCCTCAAATCATTTGAACAAGTCCTTGACTATACTGAAAATCACTTTTTATGAAAACGCACAAGAATAACTTTTGAGCTCGAAATTTGACAACGTATGAGGTACTTTTTTCTCAGACCACCTAGATCAAGAATTAGCCCTCCAGTACAACCTACTAGGACTACGACACTCCTACATAGACCCTCAAATCATTTGAACAAGTCCTTGACTATACTGAAAATCACTTTTTATGAAAACGCACAAGAATAACTTTTGAGCTCGAAATTTGACAACGTATGAAGTTCTTTTTTCTCAGACCACCTAGATCAAGAATTAGCCCTCCAGTACAACCTACTAGGACTATGACACTCCTACATAGACCCTCAAATCATTTGAACAAGTCCTTGACTATACTGAAAATCACTTTTTATGAAAACGCACAAGAATAACTTTTGAGCTCGAAATTTGACAACGTATGAAGTACTTTTTTCTCAGACCACCTAGATCAACAACTAGCCCTCCAGTAGAACCTAATAGGACTATGACACTCCTAAATAGACCCTCAAATCATTTGAACAAGTCCTTGACTATACTGAAAATCACTTTTTTTGAAAACGCACAAGAATAACTTTTGAGCTCGAAATTTGACAACGTATGAAGTACTTTTTTCTCAGACCACATAGATCAAGAATTAGCCCTCCAGTACAACCTACTAGGACTATGACACTCCTACATAGACCCTCAAATCATTTGAACAAGTCCTTGACTATACTGAAAATCACTTTTTATGAAAACGCACAAGAATAACTTTTGAGCTCGAAATTTGACAACGTGTTATGTACTTTTTTCTCAGAACACCTAGATCAACAATTAGCCCTCCAGTAGAACCTACTAGGACGATGACACTCCTACATTGACCCTCAAATCATTTGAAAAAGTCCTTGACTATACTGAAAATCACTTCTATGAAAACGCACAAGAATAACTTTTGAGCTCAAAATTTGACAACGTATGAAGTTCTTTTTTCTCAGACCACCTAGATCGAGAATTAGCCCTCCAGTACAACCTACTAGGACTATGACACTCCTACATAGACCCTCAAATCATTTGAACAAGTCCTTGACTATACTGAAAATCACTTTTTATGAAAACGCACAAGAATAATTTTGAGCTCGAAATTTGACAACGTATGAAGTACTTTTTTCTCAGACCACCTAGATCAACAACTAGCCCTCCAGTAGAACCTAATAGGACTATGACACTCCTAAATAGACCCTCAAATCATTTGAACAAGTCCTTGACTATACTGAAAATCACTTTTTTTGAAAACGCACAAGAATAACTTTTGAGCTCGAAATTTGACAACGTATGAAGTACTTTTTTCTCAGACCACATAGATCAAGAATTAGCCCTCCAGTACAACCTACTAGGACTATGACACTCCTACATAGACCCTCAAATCATTTGAACAAGTCCTTGACTATACTGAAAATCACTTTTTATGAAAACGCACAAGAATAACTTTTGAGCTCGAAATTTGACAACGTGTTATGTACTTTTTTCTCAGAACACCTAGATCAACAATTAGCCCTCCAGTAGAACCTACTAGGACTATGACACTCCTACATTGACCCTCAAATCATTTGAACAAGTCCTTGACCATACTGAAAATCACTTTTTATAAACGCACAAGAATAACTTTTGAGCTCGAAATTTGACGTGTTATGTACTTTTCTCTCATAACACCTAGATCAACAATTAGCCCTCCAGTAGAAACTACTAGGACCATGACACTCCTACATTGACCCTCAAATCATTTGAACAAATCCTTGACTATACTGAAAATCACTTTTTAAGAAAACGCACAAGAATAACTTTTGAGCTCGAAATTTGACAACGTATGAAGTACTTTTTTCTCAGACCACCTAGATCAACAATTAGCCCTCCAGTAGAACCTAATAGGACTAAGACACTCCTACATAGACCCTCAAATCATTTGAACAAGTCCTTGACTATACTGAAAATCACTTTTTATGAAAACGCACAAGAATAACTTTTGAGCTCGAAATTTGACAACGTATGAAGTACTTTTTTCTCAGACCACCTAGATCAAGAATTAGCCCTCCAGTATAACCTACTACGACTATGACACTCCTACATAGACCCTCAAATCATTTGAACAAGTCCTTGACTATACTGAAAATCACTTTTTATGAAAACGCACAAGAATAACTTTTGAGCTCGAAATTTGAGAACAAATGAAGTACTTTTTTCTCAGACCACCTAGATCAACAATTAGCCCTCCAGTAGAACCTACTAGGACTATGACACTCCTACATAGACCCTCAAATCATTTGAACAAGTCCTTGACTATACTGTAAATCACTTTTTATGAAAACGCAAAGAATAACTTTTGAGCTCGAAATTTGACAACGTATTAAGTACTTTTTTCTCAGACCACATAGATCAACAATTAGCCCTCCAGTAGAACCTACTAGGACTATGACACTCCTACATAGACCCTCAAATCATTTGAACAAGTCTTTGACTATACTGAAAATCTTTTTTATGAAAACGCACAAGAATAACTTTTGAGCTCGAAATTTGACAACGAATGAAGTACTTTTTTCTCAGACCACCTAGATCAACAATTAGCCTTCCAGTACAACCTACTAGGACTATGACACTCCTACATAGACCCTCAAATCAATTGAACAAGTTGACTATACTGAAAATCACTTTTTATGAAAACGCACAAGAATAACTTTTGAGCTCCAAATTTGACAACGTATTAAGTACTTTTTTCTCAGACCACCTAGATCAACAATTAGCCCTCCAGTCAAACCTACTAGGACTATGACACTTCTACATAGACCCTCAAATCATTTGAACAAGTCCTTGACTATACTGAAAATCACTTTTTATGAAAACGCACAAGAATAACTTTTTTGAGCTCGAAATTTGACAACGTATTAAGTACTTTTTTCTCAGACCACCTAGATCTAGAATTAGCCCTCCAGTACCACCTACTTGGACTACGCCACTCATACATAGACCCTCAAATCATTTGAACAAGTCCTTGACTATACTGAAAATCACTTTTTATGAAAACGCACAAGAATAACTTTTGAGCTCGAAATTTGACAACGTATTAAGTACTTTTTTCTCAGACCACCTAGATCAAGAATTAGCCCTCCAGTACAACCTACTAGGACTATGACACTCCTACAGAGACCCTCAAATCATTTGAACAAGTCCTTGACTATACTGAAAATCACTTTTTATGAAAACGCACAAGAATAACTTTCGAGCTCGAAATTTGACATTGTGTTATGTACTTTTTTCTCAGAACACCTAGATCAACAATTAGCCCTCCAGTATAGCCTTCTAGGACTATGAAACTCCTACATTGACCCTCAAATCATTTGAACAAGTCCTTGACTATACTGTAAATCACTTTTTATGAAAACGCAAAGAATAACTTTTGAGCTCGAAATTTGACAACGTATTAAGTACTTTTTTCTCAGACCACCTAGATCAACAATTAGCCCTCCAGTAGAACCTACTAGGACTATGACACTCCTACATAGACCCTCAAATCATTTGAACAAGTCTTTGACTATACTGAAAATCTTTTTTATGAAAACGCACAAGAATAACTTTTGAGCTCGAAATTTGACAACGAATGAAGTACTTTTTTCTCAGACCACCTAGATCAACAATTAGCCTTCCAGTACAACCTACTAGGACTATGACACTCCTACATAGACCCTCAAATCAATTGAACAAGTTGACTATACTGAAAATCACTTTTTATGAAAACGCACAAGAATAACTTTTGAGCTCCAAATTTGACAACGTATTAAGTACTTTTTTCTCAGACCACCTAGATCAACAATTAGCCCTCCAGTCAAACCTACTAGGACTATGACACTCCTACATAGACCCTCAAATCAATTGAACAAGTTGACTATACTGAAAATCACTTTTTATGAAAACGCACAAGAATAACTTTCGAGCTCGAAATTTGACATTGTGTTATGTACTTTTTTCTCAGAACACCTAGATCAACAATTAGCCCTCCAGTATAGCCTTCTAGGACTATGAAACTCCTACATTGACCCTCAAATCATTTGAACAAGTCCTTGACTATACTGTAAATCACTTTTTATGAAAACGCAAAGAATAACTTTTGAGCTCGAAATTTGACAACGTATTAAGTACTTTTTTCTCAGACCACCTAGATCAACAATTAGCCCTCCAGTAGAACCTACTAGGACTATGACACTCCTACATAGACCCTCAAATCATTTGAACAAGTCTTTGACTATACTGAAAATCTTTTTTATGAAAACGCACAAGAATAACTTTTGAGCTCGAAATTTGACAACGAATGAAGTACTTTTTTCTCAGACCACCTAGATCAACAATTAGCCTTCCAGTACAACCTACTAGGACTATGACACTCCTACACAGACCCTCAAATCAATTGAACAAGTTGACTATACTGAAAATCACTTTTTATGAAAACGCACAAGAATAACTTTTGAGCTCCAAATTTGACAACGTATTAAGTACTTTTTTCTAAGACCACCTAGATCAACAATTAGCCCTCCACTCAAACCTACTAGGACTATGACACCTCTACATAGACCCTCAAATCATTTGAACAAGTCCTTGACTATACTGAAAATCACTTTTTATGAAAACGCACAAGAATAACTTTTTTGAGCTCGAAATTTGACAACGTATTAAGTACTTTTTTCTCAGACCACCTAGATCTAGAATTAGCCCTCCAGTACCACCTACTTGGACTACGCCACTCATACATAGACCCTCAAATCATTTGAACAAGTCCTTGACTATACTGAAAATCACTTTTTATGAAAACGCACAAGAATAACTTTTGAGCTCGAAATTTGACAACGTATTAAGTACTTTTTTCTCAGACCACCTAGATCAAGAATTAGCCCTCCAGTACAACCTACTAGGACTATGACACTCCTACAGAGACCCTCAAATCATTTGAACAAGTCCTTGACTATACTGAAAATCACTTTTTATGAAAACGCACAAGAATAACTTTTGAGCTCGAAATTTGACAACGTGTTATGTACTTTTTTCTCAGAACGCCTAGATCAACAATTAGCCCTCCAGTATAGCCTTCTAGGACTATGAAACTCCTACATTGACCCTCAAATCATTTGAACAAGTCCTTGACTATACTGTAAATCACTTTTTATGAAAACGCAAAGAACAACTTTTGAGCTCGAAATTTGACAACGTATTATGTACTTTTTTCTCAGACCACCTAGATCAACAATTAGCCCTCCAGTAGAACCTACTAGGACTATGACACTCCTACATAGACCCTCAAATCATTTGAACAAGTCTTTGACTATACTGAAAATCTTTTTTATGAAAACGCACAAGAATAACTTTTGAGCTCGAAATTTGACAACGAATGAAGTACTTTTTTCTCAGACCACCTAGATCAACAATTAGCCTTCCAGTACAACCTACTAGGACTATGACACTCCTACATAGACCCTCAAATCAATTGAACAAGTTGACTATACTGAAAATCACTTTTTATGAAAACGCACAAGAATAACTTTTGAGCTCCAAATTTGACAACGTATTAAGTACTTTTTTCTCAGACCACCTAGATCAACAATTAGCCCTCCAGTCAAACCTACTAGGACTATGACACTTCTACATAGACCCTCAAATCATTTGAACAAGTCCTTGACTATACTGAAAATCACTTTTTATGAAAACGCACAAGAATAACTTTTTTGAGCTCGAAATTTGACAACGTGTTAAGTACTTTTTTCTCAGACCACCTAGATCTAGAATTAGCCCTCCAGTACCACCTACTTGGACTACGCCACTCATACATAGACCCTCAAATCATTTGAACAAGTCCTTGACTATACTGAAAATCACTTTTTATGAAAACGCACAAGAATAACTTTTGAGCTCGAAATTTGACAACGTATTAAGTACTTTTTTCTCAGACCACCTAGATCAAGAATTAGCCCTCCAGTACAACCTACTAGGACTATGACACTCCTACAGAGACCCTCAAATCATTTGAACAAGTCCTTGACTATACTGAAAATCACTTTTTATGAAAACGCACAAGAATAACTTTTGAGCTCGAAATTTGACAACGTATTAAGTACTTTTTTCTCAGACCACCTAGATCAAGAATTAGCCCTCCAGTACAACCTACTAGGACTATGACACTCCTACAGAGACCCTCAAATCATTTGAACAAGTCCTTGACTATACTGAAAATCACTTTTTATGAAAACGCACAAGAATAACTTTTGAGCTCGAAATTTGACAACGTGTTATGTACTTTTTTCTCAGAACACCTAGATCAACAATTAGCCCTCCAGTATAGCCTTCTAGGACTATGAAACTCCTACATTGACCCTCAAATCATTTGAACAAGTCCTTGACTATACTGAAAATCACTTTTTATGAAAACGCACAAGAATAACTTTTTTGAGCTCGAAATTTGACAACGTATTAAGTACTTTTTTCTCAGACCACCTAGATCTAGAATTAGCCCTCCAGTACCACCTACTTGGACTACGCCACTCGTACATAGACCCTCAAATCATTTGAACAAGTCCTTGACTATACTGAAAATCTTTTTTATGAAAACGCACAAGAATAACTTTTGAGCTCGAAATTTGACAACGAATGAAGTACTTTTTTCTCAGACCACCTAGATCAACAATTAGCCTTCCAGTACAACCTACTAGGACTATGACACTCCTACATAGACCCTCAAATCAATTGAACAAGTTGACTATACTGAAAATCACTTTTTATGAAAACGCACAAGAATAACTTTTGAGCTCCAAATTTGACAACGTATTAAGTACTTTTTTCTCAGACCACCTAGATCAACAATTAGCCCTCCAGTCAAACCTACTAGGACTATGACACTTCTACATAGACCCTCAAATCATTTGAACAAGTTCTTGACTATACTGAAAATCACTTTTTATGAAAACGCACAAAAATAACTTTTTTGAGCTCGAAATTTGACAACGTATTAAGTACTTTTTTCTCAGACCACCTAGATCTAGAATTAGCCCTCCAGTACCACCTACTTGGACTACGCCACTCATACAGAGACCCTCAAATCATTTGAACAAGTCCTTGACTATACTGAAAATCACTTTTTATGAAAACGCACAAGAATAACTTTTGAGCTCGAAATTTGACAACGTGTTATGTACTTTTTTCTCAGAACACCTAGATCAACAATTAGCCCTCCAGTATAGCCTTCTAGGACTATGAAACTCCTACATTGACCCTCAAATCATTTGAACAAGTCCTTGACTATACTGAAAATCACTTTTTATGAAAACGCACAAGTATAACTTTTGAGCACGAAATTTGACAACGTGTTGAGTTCTTTTTTCTCAGACTACCTAGATCAAGAATTAGCCCTCCAGTACAACCTACTAGGACTATGACACTCCTACATAGACCCTCAAATCATTTGAACAAGTCCTTGACTATACTGAAAATCACTTTTTATGAAAACGCACAAGAATAACTTTTGAGCTCGAAATTTGACAACGTGTTATGTAATTTTTTCTCAGAACACCTAGATCAACAATTAGCCCTCCAGTAGAACCTTCTAGGACTATGAAACTCCTACATTGACCCTCAAATCATTTTAACAAGTCTTGACTATACTGAAAATCACTTTTTATGAAAACGCACAAGTATAACTTTTGAGCACGAAATTTGACAACGTGTTAAGTTCTTTTTTCTGAGACTACCTAGATCAACAATTAGCCCTCCAGTACAACCTACTAGGACTATGACACTCCTACATAGACCCTCAAATCATTTGAACAAGTCCTTGACTATACTGTAAATCACATTTTATGAAAACGCAAAGAACAACTTTTGAGCTCGAAATTTGACAACGTATTAAGTACTTTTTTCTCAGACCACCTAGATCAACAATTAGCCCCCCAGTAGAACGTACTAGGACTATGACACTCCTACATAGACCCTCAAATCATTTGAACAAGTCTGACTATACTGAAAATCTTTTTTATGAAAACGCACAAGAATAATTTTGAGCTCGAAATTTGACAACGTATGAAGTACTTTTTTCTCAGACCACCTAGATCAACAATTAGCCTTCCAGTACAACTTACTAGGACTATGACACTCCTACATAGACCCTCAAATCATTTGAACAAGTCCTTGACTATACTGAAAATCACTTTTTATGAAAACGCACAAGAATAACTTTTGAGCTCGAAATTTGACAACGTGTTAAGTACTTTTTTCTCAGACCACCTAGATCAACAATTAGCCCTCCAGTACAACCTACTAGGACTATGAAACTCCTACATAGACCCTCAAATAACTTGAACAAGTCCTTGACTATACTGAAAATCACTTTTTATGAAAACGCACAAGAATAACTTTTGAGCTCCAAATTTGACAACGTATTAAGTACTTTTTTTCTCAGACCACCTAGATCAACAATTAGACCTCCAGTCGAACCTACTAGGAAAATGACACTCCTACATAGACCCTCAAATCATTTGAACAACTCCTTGACTATACTGAAAATCACTTTTTATGAAAACGCACAAGAATAACTTTTGAGCTCGAAATTTGACAACGTATTAAGTACTTTTTTCTCAGACCACCTAGATCAAGAATTAGCCCTCCAGTACATCCTACTAGGACTATGACACTCCTACATAGACCCTCAAATAATTTGAACAAGTCCTTGACTATACTGAAAATCACTTTTTATGAAAACGCACAAGAATAAATTTTGAGCTCTAAATTTGACAACGTATGAAGTACTTTTTTCTCAGACCACCTAGATCAACAATTAGCCCTCCAGTAGAACCTACTAGGACTATGACACTCCTACATAGACCCTCAAATCATTTGAACAAATCCTTGACTATACTGAAAATCACTTTTTATGAAAACGCACAAGAGTAACTTTTGAGCTCGAAATTTGACAACGTATTAAGTACTTTTTTCTCAGACCACCTAGATCAAGAATTAGCCCTCCAGTACAACCTACTAGGACTATGACACTCCTACATATACCCTCAAATCATTTGAACAAGTCCTTGACTATACTGAAAATCACTTTTTTTGAAAACGCACAAGAATAAATTTTGAGCTCGAAATTTGACAACGCATTAAGTACTTTTTCTCAGACCACCTAGATCAAAAATTAGCCCTCCAGTACAACCTACTAGGACTATGACACTCCTATATAGACCCTCAAATCATTTGAACAAGTCCTTGACTATACTGAAAATCACTTTTTATGAAAACGCACAAGAATAACTTTTGAGTTCGAAATTTGACAACGTGTTATGTACTTTTTTTCTCAGAACACCTAGATCAACAATTAGCCCTCCAGGAGAACCTACTAGGACTTTGACACTCCTACATTGACCCTCAAATCATTTGAACAAGTCCTTGACTAAACTGAAAATCACTTTTTATGAAAACGCACAAGTATAACTTTTGAGCACGAAATTTGACAACGTGTTAAGTACTTTTTTCTCAGACCACCTAGATCAACAATTAGCCCTCCAGTACAACCTACTAGGACTATGACACTCCTACATAGACCCTCAAATCACTTGAACAAGTCCTTAACTATACTGAAAATCCCTTTTTATGAAAACGCACAAGAATAACTTTTGAGCTCGAAATTTGACAACGTATGAAGTACTTTTTTCTCAGACCACCTAGATCAACAATTAGCCCTCCAGTAGAACCTACTAGGACTATGACACTCCTACATAGACCCTCAAATCATTTGAACAAGTCCTTGACTATACTGAAAATCACTTTTTATGAAAACGCACAAGAATAACTTTTGAGCTCGAAATTTGACAACGTATTAAGTACTTTTTTCTCAGACCACCTAGATCAAGAATTAGCCCTCCAGTACAACCTACTAGGACTATGACACTCCTACATAGACCCTCAAATCATTTGAACAAGTCCTTGACTATACTGAAAATCACTTTTTATGAAAACTCACAAGTATAACTTTTGAGCTCGAAATTTGACAATTTGACAACGTGTTAAGTACTTTTTTCTCAGACCACCTAGATCAAAAATTAGCCCTCCAGTAGAACCTACTAGGACTATGACACTCCTACATAGAACCTCAAATCATTTGAACAAGTCCTTGACTATACTGAAAATCACTTTTTTTGAAAACGCACAAGAATAAATTTTGAGCTCGAAATTTGACAACGCATTAAGTACTTTTTCTCAGACCACCTAGATCAAAAATTAGCCCTCCAGTACAACCTACTATGACTATGACACTCCTATATAGACCCTCAAATCATTTGAACAAGTCCTTGACTATACTGAAAATCACTTTTTATGAAAACGCACAAGAATAACTTTTGAGTTCGAAATTTGACAACGTGTTATGTACTTTTTTTCTCAGAACACCTAGATCAACAATTAGCCCTCCAGGAGAACCTACTAGGACTTTGACACTCCTACATTGACCCTCAAATCATTTGAACAAGTCCTTGACTAAACTGAAAATCACTTTTTATGAAAACGCACAAGTATAACTTTTGAGCACGAAATTTGACAACGTGTTAAGTACTTTTTTCTCAGACCACCTAGATCAACAATTAGCCCTCCAGTACAACCTACTAGGACTATGACACTCCTACATAGACCCTCAAATCACTTGAACAAGTCCTTAACTATACTGAAAATCCCTTTTTATGAAAACGCACAAGAATAACTTTTGAGCTCGAAATTTGACAACGTATGAAGTACTTTTTTCTCAGACCACCTAGATCAACAATTAGCCCTCCAGTAGAACCTACTAGGACTATGACACTCCTACATAGACCCTCAAATCATTTGAACAAGTCCTTGACTATACTGAAAATCACTCTTTATGAAAACGCACAAGAATAACTTTTGAGCTCGAAATTTGACAACGTATTAAGTACTTTTTTCTCAGACCACCTAGATCAAGAATTAGCCCTCCAGTACAACCTACTAGGACTATGACACTCCTACATAGACCCTCAAATCATTTGAACAAGTCCTTGACTATACTGAAAATCACTTTTTATGAAAACTCACAAGTATAACTTTTGAGCTCGAAATTTGACAATTTGACAACGTGTTAAGTACTTTTTTCTCAGACCACCTAGATCAAGAATTAGCCCTCCAGTACAACCTACTAGGACTATGACACTCCTACATAGACCCTCAAATCATTTGAACAAGTCCTTGACTATACTGAAAATCACTTTTTATGAAAACGCACAAGAATAACTTTTGAGCTCTAAATTTGACAACGTATGAAGTACTTTTTTCTCAGACCACCTAGATCAACAATTAGCCCTCCAGTAGAACCTACTAGGACTATGACACTCCTACATAGACCCTCAAATCATTTGAACAAGTCCTTGACTATACTGAAAATCACTTTTTATGAAAACGCACAAGAGTAACTTTTGAGCTCGAAATTTGACAACGTATTAAGTACTTTTTTCTCAGACCACCTAGATCAAGAATTAGCCCTCCAGTACAACCTACTAGGACTATGACACTCCTACATAGACCCTCAAATCATTTGAACAAGTCCTTGACTATACTGAAAATCACTTTTTATGAAAACGCACAAGAGTAACTTTTGAGCTCGAAATTTGACAACGTATTAAGTACTTTTTTCTCAGACCACCTAGATCAAGAATTAGCCCTCCAGTAAAACCTACTAGGACTATGACACTCCTACATAGACCCTCAAATCATTTGAACAAGTCCTTGTCTATACTGAAAATCACTTTTTATGAAAACGCACAAGAATAAATTTTGAGCTCGAAATTTGACAACGCATTAAGTACTTTTTCTCAGACCACCTAGATCAAAAAATAGCCCTCCAGTACAACCTACTAGGACTATGACACTCCTACATAGACCCTCAAATCATTTGAACAAGTCCTTGACTATACTGAAAATCACTTTTTATGAAAACGCACAAGAATAACTTTTGAGCTCGAAATTTGACAACGTGTTATGTACTTTTTTCTCAGAACACCTAGATCAACAATTAGCCCTCCAGGAGAACCTACTAGGACTTTGACACTCCTACATTGACCCTCAAATCATTTGAACAAGTCCTTGACTAAACTGAAAATCACTTTTTATGAAAACGCACAAGTATAACTTTTGAGCACGAAATTTGACAACGTGTTAAGTACTTTTTTCTCAGACCACCTAGATCAACAATTAGCCCTCCAGTACAACCTACTAGGACTATGACACTCCTACATAGACCCTCAAATCACTTGAACAAGTCCTTAACTATACTGAAAATCCCTTTTTATGAAAACGCACAAATATAACTTTTGAGCTCGAAATTTGACAACGTATGAAGTACTTTTTTCTCAGACCACCTAGATCAACAATTAGCCCTCCAGTAGAACCTACTAGGACTATGACACTCCTACATAGACCCTCAAATCATTTGAACAAGTCCTTGACTATACTGAAAATCACTTTTTATGAAAACGCACAAGAATAACTTTTGAGCTCGAAATTTGACAACGTATTAAGTACTTTTTTCTCAGACCACCTAGATCAAGAATTAGCCCTCCAGTACAACCTACTAGGACTATGACACTCCTACATAGACCCTCAAATCATTTGAACAAGTCCTTGACTATACTGAAAATCACTTTTTATGAAAACTCACAAGTATAACTTTTGAGCTCGAAATTTGACAACGTGTTAAGTACTTTTTTCTCAGACCACCTAGATCAAGAATTAGCCCTCCAGTACAACCTACTAGGACTATGACACTCCTACATAGACCCTCAAATCATTTGAACAAGTCCTTGATTATACTGAAAATCACTTTTTATGAAAACGGACAAGTATAACTTTTGAGCACGAAATTTGACAACATGTTAAGTACTTTTTTCTCAGACCACCTAGATCAACAATTAGCCCTCCAGTACAGCCTACTAGGACTATGACACTCCTACCTAGACCCTCAAATCACTTGAACAAGTCCTTGACTATACTGAAAATCACTTTTTGTGAAAACGCACAAGTATAAATTTGAGCTCGAAATTTGACAACGTGTTAAGTACTTTTTTCTCAGACCACCTAGATCAAGAATTAGCCCTCCAGTACAACCTACTGGGACTTTGACACTCCTACATAGACCCTCAAATCATTTGAACAAGTCCTTGACTATACTGAAAATCACTTTTTATGAAAACGCACAAGAATAACTTTTGAGCTCGAAATTTGACAACGTGTTAAGTACTTTTTTCTCAGACCACCAAGATCAACAATTAGCCCTCCAGTACAACCTAGTAGGACTATGACACTCATACATAGACCCTCAAATCATTTGAACAAGTCCTTGACTATACTGAAAATCACTTTTTATGAAAACGCACAAGAATAACTTTTGAGCTCGAAATTTGACAACGTATTAAGTACTTTTTTCTCAGACCACCTAGATCAAGAATTAGCCCTCCAGTACAACCTACTAGGACTATGACACTCATACATAGACCCTCAAATCATTTGAACAAGTCCTTGACTATACTAAAAATCACTTTTTATGAAAACGCACAAGAATAATTTTGAGCTCGAAATTTGACAACGTGTTATGTACTTTTTTTCTCAGAACACCTAAATCAACAATTAGCCCTCCAGTAGAACCTACTAGGACTATGACACTCCTACATTGACCCTCAAATCATTTGAACAAGTCCTTGACTATACTGAAAATCACTTTTTATGAAAACTCACAATTATAACTTTTGAGCTCGAAATTTGACAACGTGTTAAGTACTTTTTTCTCAGACCACCAAGATCAACAATTAGCCCTCCAGTAGAACCTACTAGTACTATGACACTCATACATAGACCCTCAAATCAATTGAACAAGTCCTTGACTCTACTGAAAATCACTTTTTATGAAAACGCACAAGAATAACTTTTGAGCTCGAAATTTGACAACGTATGAAGTACTTTTTTCTCAGACCACCTAGATCAACAATTAGCCCTCCAGTAGAACCCACTAGGACTATGACACTCCTACATAGACCCTCAAATCATTTGAACAAGTCCTTGACTATACTGAAAATCACTTTTTATGAAAACGCACAAGAATAACTTTTGAGCTCGAAATTTGACAACGTATTAAGTACTTTTTTTCTCAGACCACCTAGATCAAGAATTAGCCCTCCAGAACAACCTTCTAGGATTATGACACTCCTACATAGACCCTCAAATCATTTGAACAAGTCCTTGACTATACTGAAAATCACTTTTTATGAAAACGCACAAGAATAACTTTTGAGCTCGAAATTTGACAACGTATTAAGTACTTTTTTCTCAGACCACCTAGATCAAGAATTAGCCCTCCACTACAACCTACTAGGACTATGACACTCCTACATAGACCCTCAAATCATTTGAACAAGTCCTTGACTATACTGAAAATCACTTTTTGTGAAAACGCACAAGTATAACTTCTGAGCTCGAAATTTGACAACGTGTTAAGTACTTTTTTCTCAGACCACCAAGATCAACAATTAGCCCTCCAGTAGAACCTACTAGGACTATGATACTCCTACATAGACCCTCAAATCATTTGAACAAGTCCTTGACTATACTGAAAATCACTTTTTATGAAAACGCACAAGAATAACTTTTGAGCTCGAAATTTGACAACGTATTAAGTACTTTTTTCTCAGACCACCTAGATCAAGAATTAGCCCTCCACTACAACCTAGTAGGACTATGACACTCATACATAGACCCTCAAATCATTTGAACAAGTCCTTGACTATACTGAAAATCACTTTTTATGAAAACGCACAAGAATAACTTTTGAGCTCGAAATTTGACAACGTATGAAGTACTTTTTCCTCAGACCACCTAGATCAACAATTAGCCCTCCAGTAGAACCTACTAGGACTATGACACTCCTACATAGACCTCAAATCATTTGAACAAGTCCTTGATTATACTGAAAATCCCTTTTTATGAAAACGCAAAAGAATAACTTTTGAGCTCGAAATTTGACAACGTATTAAGTACTTTTTTCTCAGACCACCTAGATCAAGAATAAGCCCTCCAGTACAACCTACTAGGACTATGACACTCCTACATAGACCCTCAAATCGTTTGAACAAGTCCTTGACTATACTGAAAATCACTTTTTATGAAAACGCACAAGTATAACTTTTGAGCTCGAAATTTGACAACGTGTTAAGTACTTTTTTCTCAGACCACCAAGATCAACAATTAGCCCTCCAGTACAACCTACTAGGACTATGACACTCCTACATAGACCCTCAAATCATTTGAACAAGTCCTTGACTATACTGAAAATCAGTTTTTATGAAAACGCAAAAGAATAACTTTTGAGCTCGAAATTTGACAACGTATTAAGTACTTTCTTCTCAGACCACCTAGATCAACAATTAGCCCTCCAGTAGAACCTACTAGTACTATGACACTCCTACATAGACCCTCAAATCATTTGAACAAGTCCTTGACTATACTGAAAACCACTTTTTATGAAAACGCACGAGAATAACTTTTGAGCTCGAAATTTGACAACGTATTAAGTACTTTTTTCTCAGACGACCTAGATCAAGAATTAGCCCTCCAGTACAACCTTCTAGGACTATGACACTCCTACATAGACTCTCAAATCATTTGAACAAGTCGTTGACTATACCGAAAATCACTTTTTATGAAAACGCACAAGTATAACTTTTGAGCTCGAAATTTGACAACGTGTTAAGTACTTTTTTCTCAGACCACCAAGATCAACAATTAGCCCTCCAGTAGAACCTACTAGTACTATGACACTCCTACATAGACCCTCAAATCATTTGAACAAGTCCTTGACTATACTGAAAACCACTTTTTATGAAAACGCACAAGAATAACTTTTGAGCTCGAAATTTGACAACGTATTAAGTACTTTTTTCTCAGACCACCTGGATCAAGAATTAGCCCTCCAGTACAACCTACTAGGACTATGACACTCCTACATAGACCCTCAAATCATTTGAACAAGTCTTTGACTATACTGAAAATCACTTTTTGTGAAAACGCACAAGTATAAATTTTGAGCTCGAAATTTGACAACGTGTTAAGTACTTTTTTCTCAGACCACCAAGATCAACAATTAGCCCTCCAGTAGAACCTACTAGTACTATGACACTCCTACATAGACCCTCAAATCATTTGAACAAGTCCTTGACTATAGTGAAAATCACTTTTTGTGAAAACGCACAAGTATAACTTTTGAGCTCGAAATTTGACAACGTATTAAGTACTTTTTTCTCAGACCACCTAGATCAAGAATTAGCCCTCCAGTACAACCTACTAGGACTATGACACTCCTACATAGACCCTCAAATCATTTGAAGAAGTCCTTGACTATACCGAAAATCACTTTTTATGAAAACGCACAAGTATAACTTTTGAGCTCGAAATTTGACAACGTGTTAAGTACTTTTTTCTCAGACCACCAAGATCAACAATTAGCCCTCCAGTAGAACCTACTAGTACTATGACACTCCTACATAGACCCTCAAATCATTTGAACAAGTCCTTGACTATACTGAAAACCACTTTTTATGAAAACGCACAAGAATAACTTTTGAGCTCGAAATTTGACAACGTATTAAGTACTTTTTTCTCAGACCATCTAGATCAAGAATTAGCCCTCCAGTACAACCTACTAGGACTATGACACTCCTACATAGACCCTCAAATCATTTGAACAAGTCCTTGACTATACCGAAAATCACTTTTTATGAAAACGGACAAGTATAACTTTTGAGCTCGAAATTTGACAACGTGTTAAGTACTTTTTTCTCAGACCACCAAGATCAACAATTAGCCCTCCAGTAGAACCTACTAGTACTATGACACTCCTACATAGACCCTCAAATCATTTGAACAAGTCCTTGACTATACTGAAAATCAGTTTTTATGAAAACGCAAAAGAATAACTTTTGAGCTCGAAATTTGACAACGTATTAAGTACTTTTTTCTCAGACCACCTAGATCAAGAATAAGCCCTCCAGTACAACCTACTAGGACTATGACACTCCTACATAGAACCTCAAATCATTTGAACAAGTCCTTGACTATACCGAAAATCACTTTTTATGAAAACGCACAAGTATAAGTTTTGAGCTCGAAATTTGACAACGTGTTAAGTACTTTTTTCTCAGACCACCAAGATCAACAATTAGCCCTCCAGTAGAACCTACTAGTACTATGACACTCCTACATAGACCCTCAAATCATTTGAACAAGTCCTTGACTATACTGAAGACCACTTTTTATGAAAACGCACAAGAATAACTTTTGAGCTCGAAATTTGACAACGTGTTAAGTACTTTTTTTCTCAGACCACCTAGATCAAGAAATAGCCCTCCAGTACAACCTACTAGGACTATGACACTCCTACATAGACCCTCAAATCATTTGAACAAGTCCTTGACAATACCGAAAATCACTTTTTATGAAAACGCACAAGTATAACTTTTGAGCTCGAAATTTGACAACGTGTTAAGTACTTTTTTTCTCAGACCACCAAAATCAACAATTAGCCCTCCAGTAGAACCTACTAGTACTATGACACTCCTACATAGACCCTCAAATCATTTGAACAAGTCCTTGACTATACTGAAAAAAACTTTTTATGAAAACGCACAAGAATAACTTTTGAGCTCGAAATTTGACAACGTATTAAGTACTTTTTTCTCAGACCACCTAGATCAAGAATAAGCCCTCCAGTACAACCTACTAGGACTATGACACTCCTACATAGACCCTCAAATCATTTGAACAAGTCCTTGACTATACCGAAAATCACTTTTTATGAAAACGCACAAGTATAACTTTTGAGCTCGAAATTTGACAACGTGTTAAGTACTTTTTTCTCAGAACACCAAGATCAACAATTAGCCCTCCAGTAGAACCTACTAGTACTATGACACTCCTACATAGACCCTCAAATCATTTGAACAAGTCCTTGACTATACTGAAAACCACTTTTTATGAAAACGCACAAGAATAACTTTTGAGCTCGAAATTTGACAACGTGTTAAGTACTTTTTTTCTCAGACCACCTAGATCAAGAAATAGCCCTCCAGTACAACCTACTAGGACTATGACACTCCTACATAGACCCTCAAACCATTTGAACAAGTCCTTGACAATACCGAAAATCACTTTTTATGAAAACGCACAAGTATAACTTTTGAGCTCGAAATTTGACAACGTGTTAAGTACTTTTTTTCTCAGACCACCAAGATCAACAATTAGCCCTCCAGTAGAACCTACTAGTACTATGACACTCCTACATAGACCCTCAAATCATTTGAACAAGTCCTTGACTATACTGAAAACCACTTTTTATGAAAACGCACAAGAATAACTTTTGAGCTCGAAATTTGACAACGTATTAAGTACTTTTTTCTCAGACCACCTAGATCAAGAATTAGCCCTCCAGTACAACCTACTAGGACTATGACACTCCTACATAGACCCTCAAATCATTTGAACAAGTCCTTGACTATACCGAAAATCACTTTTTATGAAAACGCACAAGTATAAATTTTGAGCTCGAAATTTGACAACGTGTTAAGTACTTTTTTCTCAGACCACCAAGATCAACAATTAGCCCTCCAGTAGAACCTAATAGTACTATGACACTCCTACATAGACCCTCAAATCATTTGAACAAGTCCTTGACTATACCGAAAATCACTTTTTATGAAAACGCACAAGTATAACTTTTTGAGCTCGAAATTTGACAACGTGTTAAGTACTTTTTTCTCAGACCACCAAGATCAACAATTAGCCCTCCAGTAGAACCTACTAGTACTATGACACTCCTACATAGACCCTCAAATCATTTGAACAAGTCCTTGACTATACTGAAAACCACTTTTTATGAAAACGCACAAGAATAACTTTTGAGCTCGAAATTTGACAACGTATTAAGTACTTTTTTCTCAGACCACCTAGATCAAGAATTAGCCCTCCAGTACAACCTACTAGGACTATGACACTCCTACATTGACCCTCAAATCATTTGAACAAGTCCTTGACTATACCGAAAATCACTTTTTATGAAAACGCACAAGTATAACTTTTGAGCTCGAAATTTGACAACGTGTTAAGTACTTTTTTCTCAGACCACCAAGATCAACAATTAGCCCTCCAGTAGAACCTACTAGTACTATGACACTCCTACATAGACCCTCAAATCATTTGAACAAGTCCTTGACTATACTGAAAACCACTTTTTATGAAAACGCACAAGAATAACTTTTGAGCTCGAAATTTGACAACGTATTAAGTACTTTTTTCTCAGACCACCTAGATCAAGAATTAGCCCTCCAGTACAACCTACTAGGACTATGACACTCCTACATAGACCCTCAAATCATTTGAACAAGTCCTTGACTATACCGAAAATCACTTTTTATGAAAACGCACAAGTATAAATTTTGAGCTCGAAATTTGACAACGTGTTAAGTACTTTTTTTCTCAGACCACCAAAATCAACAATTAGCCCTCCAGTAGAACCTACTAGTACTATGACACTCCTACATAGACCCTCAAATCATTTGAACAAGTCCTTGACTATACTGAAAAAAAACTTTTTATGAAAACGCACAAGAATAACTTTTGAGCTCGAAATTTGACAACGTATTAAGTACTTTTTTCTCAGACCACCTAGATCAAGAATAAGCCCTCCAGTACAACCTACTAGGACTATGACACTCCTACATAGACCCTCAAATCATTTGAACAAGTCCTTGACTATACCGAAAATCACTTTTTATGAAAACGCACAAGTATAACTTTTGAGCTCGAAATTTGACAACGTGTTAAGTACTTTTTTCTCAGACCACCAAGATCAACAATTAGCCCTCCAGTAGAACCTACTAGTACTATGACACTCCTACATAGACCCTCAAATCATTTGAACAAGTCCTTGACTATACTGAAAACCACTTTTTATGAAAACGCACAAGAATAACTTTTGAGCTCGAAATTTGACAACGTGTTAAGTACTTTTTTCTCAGACCACCTAGATCAAGAAATAGCCCTCCAGTACAACCTACTAGGACTATGACACTCCTACATAGACCCTCAAACCATTTGAACAAGTCCTTGACAATACCGAAAATCACTTTTTATGAAAACGCACAAGAATAACTTTTGAGCTCGAAATTTGACAACGTATTAAGTACTTTTTTCTCAGACCACCTAGATCAAGAATTAGCCCTCCAGTAGAACCTACTAGTACTATGACACTCCTACATAGACCCTCAAATCATTTGAACAAGTCCTTGACTATACTGAAAACCACTTTTTATGAAAACGCACAAGAATAACTTTTGAGCTCGAAATTTGACAACGTATTAAGTACTTTTTTCTCAGACCACCTGGATCAAGAATTAGCCCTCCAGTACAACCTACTAGGACTATGACACTCCTACATAGACCCTCAAATCATTTGAACAAGTCTTTGACTATACTGAAAATCACTTTTTATGAAAACGCACAAGTATAACTTTTGAGCTCGAAATTTGACAACGTGTTAAGTACTTTTTTTCTCAGACCACCAAGATCAACAATTAGCCCTCCAGTAGAACCTACTAGTACTATGACACTCCTACATAGACCCTCAAATCATTTGAACAAGTCCTTGACTATACTGAAAACCACTTTTTATGAAAAC
Source organism: Convolutriloba macropyga (assembly GCF_964194025.1). Lineage (NCBI taxonomy): Eukaryota > Metazoa > Xenacoelomorpha > Acoela > Convolutidae > Convolutriloba > Convolutriloba macropyga. The sequence goes on from NC_134473.1 coordinate 55,831,237, forward strand.
GCACAAGAATAAATTTTGAGCTCGAAATTTGACAACGTATTAAGTACTTTTTTCTCAGACCACCTAGATCAAGAATTAGCCCTCCAGTACAACCTACTAGGACTATGACACTCCTACATAGACCCTCAAATCATTTGAACAAGTCCTTGACTATACCGAAAATCACTTTTTATGAAAACGCACAAGTATAAATTTTGAGCTCGAAATTTGACAACGTGTTAAGTACTTTTTTCTCAGACCACCAAGATCAACAATTAGCCCTCCAGTAGAACCTAATAGTACTATGACACTCCTACATAGACCCTCAAATCATTTGAACAAGTCCTTGACTATACCGAAAATCACTTTTTATGAAAACGCACAAGTATAACTTTTTGAGCTCGAAATTTGACAACGTGTTAAGTACTTTTTTCTCAGACCACCAAGATCAACAATTAGCCCTCCAGTAGAACCTACTAGTACTATGACACTCCTACATAGACCCTCAAATCATTTGAACAAGTCCTTGACTATACTGAAAACCACTTTTTATGAAAACGCACTAGAATAACTTTTGAGCTCGAAATTTGACAACGTATTAAGTACTTTTTTCTCAGACCACCTAGATCAAGAATTAGCCCTCCAGTACAACCTACTAGGACTATGACACTCCTACATTGACCCTCAAATCATTTGAACAAGTCCTTGACTATACCGAAAATCACTTTTTATGAAAACGCACAAGTATAAATTTTGAGCTCGAAATTTGACAACGTGTTAAGTACTTTTTTCTCAGACCACCAAGATCAACAATTAGCCCTCCAGTAGAACCTACTAGTACTATGACACTCCTACATAGACCCTCAAATCATTTGAACAAGTCCTTGACTATACTGAAAACCACTTTTTATGAAAACGCACAAGAATAACTTTTGAGCTCGAAATTTGACAACGTATTAAGTACTTTTTTCTCAGACCACCTAGATCAAGAATTAGCCCTCCAGTACAACCTACTAGGACTATGACACTCCTACATAGACCCTCAAATCATTTGAACAAGTCCTTGACTATACCGAAAATCACTTTTTATGAAAACGCACAAGTATAAATTTTGAGCTCGAAATTTGACAACGTGTTAAGTACTTTTTTCTCAGACCACCAAGATCAACAATTAGCCCTCCAGTAGAACCTACTAGGACTATGACACTCCTACATAGACCCTCAAATCATTTGAACAAGTCCTTGACTATACCGAAAATCACTTTTTATGAAAACGCACAAGTATAACTTTTTGAGCTCGAAATTTGACAACGTGTTAAGTACTTTTTTCTCAGACCACCAAGATCAACAATTAGCCCTCCAGTAGAACCTACTAGTACTATGACACTCCTACATAGACCCTCAAATCATTTGAACAAGTCCTTGACTATACTGAAAACCACTTTTTATGAAAACGCACAAGAATAACTTCTGAGCTCGAAATTTGACAACGTATTAAGTACTTTTTTCTCAAACCACCTAGATCAAGAATTAGCCCTCCAGTACAACCTACTAGGACTATGACACTCCTACATTGACCCTCAAATCATTTGAACAAGTCCTTGACTATACCGAAAATCACTTTTTATGAAAACGCACAAGAATAACTTTTGAGCTCGAAATTTGACAACGTGTTAAGTACTTTTTTCTCAGACCACCTAGATCAAGAATTAGCCCTCCAGTACAACCTACTAGGACTATGACACTCCTACATAGACCCTCAAATCATTTGAACAAGTCCTTGACTATACCGAAAATCACTTTTTATGAAAACGCACAAGTATAACTTTTGAGCTCGAAATTTGACAACGTGTTAAGTACTTTTTTCTCAGACCACCAAGATCAACAATTAGCCCTCCAGTAGAACCTACTAGTACTATGACACTCCTACATAGACACTCAAATCATTTGAACAAGTCCTTGACTATACCGAAAATCACTTTTTATGAAAACGCACAAGTATAACTTTTGAGCTCGAAATTTGACAACGTGTGAAGTACTTTTTTCTCAGACCACCAAGATCAACAATTAGCCCTCCAGTAGAACCTACTAGTACTATGACACTCCTTCATAGACCCTCAAATCATTTGAACAAGTCCTTGACTATACTGAAAACCACTTTTTATGAAAACGCACAAGAATAACTTTTGAGCTCGAAATTTGACAACGTATTAAGTACTTTTTTCTCAGACCACCTAGATCAAGAATTAGCCCTCCAGTACAACCTACTAGGACTATGACACTCCTACATAGACCCTCAAATCATTTGAACAAGTCCTTGACTATACCGAAAATCACTTTTTATGAAAACGCACAAGTATAACTTTTGAGCTCGAAATTTGACAACGTGTTAAGTACTTTTTTCTCAGACCACCAAGATCAACAATTAGCCCTCCAGTACAACCTACTAGGACTATGACACTCCTACATAGACCCTCAAATCATTTGAACAAGTCCTTGACTATACTGAAAACCACTTTTTATGAAAACGCACAAGAATAACTTTTGAGCTCGAAATTTGACAACGTATTAAGTACTTTTTTCTCAGACCACCTAGATCAAGAATTAGCCCTCCAGTACAACCTACTAGGACTATGACACTCCTACATAGACCCTCAAATCATTTGAACAAGTCCTTGACTATACCGAAAATCACTTTTTATGAAAACGCACAAGTATAACTTTTGAGCTCGAAATTTGACAACGTGTTAAGTACTTTTTTCTCAGACCACCAAGATCAACAATTAGCCCTCCAGTACAACCTACTAGGACTATGACACTCCTACATAGACCCTCAAATCATTTGAACAAGTCCTTGACTATACTGAAAACCACTTTTTATGAAAACGCACAAGAATAACTTTTGAGCTCGAAATTTGACAACGTATTAAGTACTTTTTTCTCAGACCACCTAGATCAAGAATTAGCCCTCCAGTACAACCTACTAGGACTATGACACTCCTACATAGACCCTCAAATCATTTGAACAAGTCCTTGACTATACCGAAAATCACTTTTTATGAAAACGCACAAGTATAAATTTTGAGCTCGAAATTTGACAACGTGTTAAGTACTTTTTTCTCAGACCACCAAGATCAACAATTAGCCCTCCAGTAGAACTTACTAGTACTATGACACTCCTACATAGACCCTCAAATCATTTGAACAAGTCCTTGACTATACTGAAAACCACTTTTTATGAAAACGCACAAGAATAACTTTTGAGCTCGAAATTTGACAACGTATTAAGTACTTTTTTCTCAGACCACCTAGATCAAGAATTAGCCCTCCAGTACAACCTACTAGGACTATGACACTCCTACATAGACCCTCAAATCATTTGAACAAGTCCTTGACTATACTGAAAATCAGTTTTTATGAAAACGCAAAAGAACAACTTTTGAGCTCGAAATTTGACAACGTATTAAGTACTTTTTTCTCAGACCACCTAGATCAAGAATAAGCCCTCCAGTACAACTTACTAGGACTATGACACTCCTACATAGACCCTCAAATCATTTGAACAAGTCCTTGACTATACTGAAAATCAGTTTTTATGAAAACGCAAAAGAACAACTTTTGAGCTCGAAATTTGACAACGTATTAAGTACTTTTTTCTCAGACCACCTAGATCAAGAATAAGCCCTCCAGTACAACCTACTAGGACTATGACACTCCTACATAGACCCTCAAATCATTTGAACAAGTCCTTGACTATACTGAAAATCACTTTTTATGAAAACGCACAAGTATAACTTTTGAGCTCGAAATTTGACAACGTATTAAGTACTTTTTTCTCAGACCACCAAGATCAACAATTAGCCCTCCAGTAGAACCTACTAGTACTATGACACTCCTACATAGACCCTCAAATCACTTGAACAAGTCCTTGACTATACTGAAAATCACTTTTTATGAAAACGCACAAGAATAACTTTTGAGCTCGAAATTTGACAACGTATGAAGTACTTTTTTCTCAGACCACCTAGATCAACAATTAGCCCTCCAGTAGAACCTACTAGGACTATGACACTCCTACATAGACCCTCAAATCATTTGAACAAGTCCTTGACTATACTGAAAATAACTTTTTATGAAAACGCACAAGAATAACTTTTGAGCTCGAAATTTGACAACGTATTAAGTACTTTTTTCTCAGACCACCTAGATCAAGAATTAGCCCTCCAGTACAACCTACTAGGACTATAACACTCCTACATAGACCCTCAAATCATTTGAACAAGTCCTTGATTATACTGAAAATCACTTTTTATGAAAACGCACAAGTATAACTTTTGAGCTCGAAATTTGACAACGTGTTAAGTTCTTTTTTCTCAGACCACCAAGATCAACAATTAGCCCTCCAGTAGAACCTACTAGTACTATGACACTCCTACATAGACCCTCAAATCATTTGAACAAGTCCTTGACTATACTGAAAATCACTTTTTATGAAAACGCACAAGAATAACTTTTGAGCTCGAAATTTGACGACGTATGAAGTACTTTCTTCTCAGACCACCTAGATCAACAATTAGCCCTCCAGTAGAACCTACTAAGACTATAACACTCCTACATAGACCCTCAAATCACTTGAACAAGTCCTTGACTATACTGAAAATCACTTTTTATGAAAACGCACAAGAATAACTTTTGAGCTCGAAATTTGACAACGTATGAAGTACTTTTTTCTCAGACCACCTAGATCAACAATTAGCCCTCCAGTAGAACCTACTAGGACCATGACACTCCTACATAGACCCTCAAATCATTTGAACAAGTCCTTGACTATACTGAAAATCACTTTTTATGAAAACGCACAAGAATAACTTTTGAGCTCGAAATTTGACAACGTATGGAGTACTTTTTTCTCAGACCACCTAGATCAACAATTAGCCCTCCAGTAGAACCTAATAGGACTGTGACACTCCTACATAGACCCTCAAATCATTTGAACAAGTCCTTGACTCTACTGAAAATCACTTTTTATGAAAACGCACAAGAATAACTTTTGAGCTCGAAATTTGACAACGTATGAAGTACTTTTTTCTCAGACCATCTAGATCAACAATTAGCCCTCCAGTAGAACCTAATAGGACTGTGTAGGACTGTGACACTCCTACATAGACCCTCAAATCATTTGAACAAGTCCTTGACTATACTGAAAATCACTTTTTATGAAAACGCACAAGAATAAATTTTGAGATCGAAATTTGACAACGTATTAAGTACTTTTTTCTCAGACCACCTAGATCAACAATTAGCCCTCCAGTCGAACCTACTAGGACTATGACACTCCTACATAGACCCTCAAATCATTTGAACAAGTCCTTGACTATACTGAAAATCACTTTTTATGAAAACGCACAAGAATAACTTTTGAGCTCGAAATTTGACAATGTATTAAGTACTTTTTTCTCAGACCACCTAGATCAACAACTAGCACTCCAGTCGAACCTGCTAGGACTATGACACTCCTACAAAGACCCTCAAATTATTTGAACCAGTCCTTGACTATACTGAAAATCACTTTTTATGAAAACGCACAAGAATAACTTTTGAGCTCGATATTTGACAACGTATTAAGTAATTTTTTTCTCAGACCACCTAGATCAACAATTAGCCCTCCAGTCGAACCTACTAGGACTATGACACTCCTACATAGACCCTCAAATCATTTGAACAAGTCCTTGACTATACTGAAAATCACTTTTTATGAAAACGCACAAGAATAAATTTTGAGCTCGAAATTTGACAACGTATTAGGTACTTTTTCCTCAGACCACCTAGATCAACAATTAGCCCTCCAGTAGAACCTACTAGGACTATGACACTCCTACATAGAACCTAAAATCATTTGAACAAGTCCTTGACTATACTGAAAATCACTTTTTATGAAAACGCACAAGTATAACTTTTGAGCTCGAAATTTGACAACGTGTTAAGTACTTTCTTCTCAGAACACCTAGATCAACAATTAGCCCTCCAGTACAACCTTCTAGGACTATGACACTCCTACATAGACCCTCAAATCATTTGAACAAGTCCTTGACTATACTGAAAATCACTTTTTATGAAAACGCACAAGAATAACTTTTGAGCTCGAAATTTGACAACGTATTAAGTACTTTTTTCACAGACCACCTAGATCAACAATTAGCCCTCCAGTCGAACTTACTAGGACTATGACACTCCTACATAGACCCTCAAATCATTTGAACACGTCCTTGACTATACTGAAAATCACTTATGAAAACGCACGAGAATAAATTTTGAGCTCGAAATTTGACAACGTATTAAGTACTTTTTTCTCAGACCACCTAGATCAACAATTAGCCCTCCAGTAGAACCTACTAGGACTATGACACTCCTACATAGAACCTAAAATCATTTGAACAAGTCCTTGACAATACTGAAAATCACTTTTTATGAAAACGCACAAGTATAACTTTTGAGCTCGAAATTTGACAACGTGTTAAGTACTTTTTTCTCAGAACACCTAGATCAACAATTAGCCCTCCAGTACAGCCTACTAGGACTATGACACTCCTACATAGACCCTCAAATCATTTGAACAAGACCTTGACTATACTGAAAATCAATTTTTATGAAAACGCACAAGAATAACTTTTGAGCTCGAAATTTGACAACGTATTAAGTACTTTTTTCTCAGACCACCTAGATCAACAATTAGCACTCCAGCGGCACCTACTAGGACTATGACACTCCTACATAGAACCTAAAATCATATGAACAAGTCCTTGACTATACTGAAAATCACTTTTTATGAAAACGCACAAGTATAACTTTTGAGCTCGAAATTTGACAACCTATTAAGTCCTTTTTTCTCAGACCACCTAGATCAACAGTTAGCTTTCTATCGGAACACACTAGGACTATGACACTCCTAGGTAGAATCACAAATCTTTTGAACAAGTCCTGAGGTGTGAACACCAAGCTGTGCGTGCGTGCACAGCAAACCAGACCAAAAAAGGCGGAAGCAAACAAAAAAGAGCAAAAGTGAAAATCCAAGAAGAGCGCAAAGCTTCAGCGAACCTTCTTGCTTTGCAAGAACACATTCCCACGACGTGGGAACACGGACTAAAAAACCGATCCGAAAACCGCAGCTCTGCGGTGCAGAGCAAACCAGACCAAAAAAAATCGGAAGCAAACAAAAAAAAAGCGCAAAAGTGAAAATCCAAGAAGAGCGCAAAGCTTCAACGAACCTTCTTGCTTTGCAAGAACACATCCCCACGACGTGGGAACACGGACCAAAAAACCGGTCCGAAAACCGCAGCTCTGCGGTGCAGAGCAAACCAGACCGAAAAAAAAGCGGAAGCAAACAAAAAAGGCGCAAAAGTGAAAATCCAAGAAGAGCGCAAAGCTTCAACAAACCTTCTTGCTTTGCAAGAACACATTCCCACGACGTGGGAACACGGACCAAAAAACTGGTCCGAAAACCGCAGCTCTGCGGTGCAGAGCAAACCACACCGAAAGAAAGCAACAGCTAGCCAAGCTAGCGAGCAAAGAAGCGGAAAGAACTCACCTGAGAGGAGACGGCAGCAGAGAGAAGAAAAGCAAACAAACTCTGAAAACATA
>NC_134473.1:55839053-55891404 GCF_964194025.1 Convolutriloba macropyga
TAGTTGGGCAAAGTCAGAGAAGCGGTCCAGAGCAGCCGAGCACTTCCCTTTACACTATGATTTTTTTGTCTTCTCAGCAGCTTTCATGAATTGTACACGCAGAGAATTTCGAAGATGTGCTCAGCAACTTATTGCTTTCGGGCTTTAACTGTTTATCGCGGTGGGGTGGGTGGACGAGGGGAGTATGGGAGACGCGTCTGAGATGCCGAAGTTAAGATGAAGCGCCGCCCTTCACACCACTATATTGTCTTCTCAAAATAGTTTTGATGAATTGCTTACCCAGATACTATTAAAGCGTAAGGTTCTAAAAGAGATGCTGAGAGAATTTTCAATGAAAGTATTTGTTTTGCAATTTTTGTTGGACTGTTTATTCCAAGAAAATATCACATTATAAGATATTTTGTTGACGGTGCACCTCCAGAAACATAAATAGGTAGAGAAGGAGAAAGAAACAAAGAAAAAAGAAAGAAAGAAAGCAAAAAAGAAAAAAAGAAAGAAAGAAAGAAAGAAAAAAGAAAGAAAGGAAGAGAGAAAGAAAGAAAGAAAGAAAGAAAGAAAGAAAATAAGAAAGAAAAAAGAAAGAAAAAAGAAAGAAAGAAAGAAAAAAAAAAGAAACAAGAAAGGAAGAAAGAAAGAAAGAAAGAAAAAAAGTAAGTAAGAAAGAAAGAAAGAAAGAAAGAAAGAAAGAAAGAAAGAAAAAAAAAAGAAAAAAGAAAGGAAGAAAGAAAGAAAGAAAGAAAAAAAGTAAGAAAGAAAGAAAGAAAGAAAGAAAGAAAGAAAGAAAGAAAGAAAGAAAGAAAGAAAGAAAGAAAGAAAAAAAGAAAGAAAAAAGAAAGAAAAAAGAAAGAAAGAAAGAAAAAAAAATAAAAAAGAAAGGAAGAAAGAAAGAAAGAAAAAAAGTAAGAAAGAAAGGAAGAAAGAAAGAAAGAAAGAAAGAAAAAAAAGAAAGAAGAAAGGAAGAAAGAAAGAAAGAAAAAAAGTAAGAAAGAAAGAAAGAAAAAAGAAAGAAAGAAAGAAAAAAAAAAGAAAAAAGAAAAGAAGAAAGAAAGAAAGAAAGAAAAAAAGTAAGAAAGAAAGAAAGAAAGAAAGAAAGAAAGAAAGAAAGAAAGAAAAAAAAAGAAAAAAGAAAGGAAGAAAGAAAGAAAGAAAGAAAAAAGAAAAAAAGTAAGAAAGAAAGAAAGAAAGAAAGAAAAAAGAAAGAAAGAAAGCAAAAAAGAAAAAAGAAAGAAAGAAAGAAAGAAAAAAAAAGAAAGAAAGGAAGAGAGAAAGAAAGAAAGAAAGAAAGAAAGAAAGAAAAAAAGAAAGAAAAAAGAAAGAAAAAAGAAAGAAAGAAAGAAAAAAAAGAAAAAAGAAAGGAAGAAAGAAAGAAAGAAAGAAAAAAAGTAAGAAAGAAAGAAAGAAAGAAAGAAAGAAAGAAAGAAAGAAAGAAAGAAAGAAAGAAAGAAAGAAAGAAAGAAAGAAAGAAAGAGAGAAAGAGAGATTGAATTCTCGGTATATTGTTTAAAAACAATAAGAGTGGAATAAGAGTGTCACAGAAAAAATCAAGCCAGTCAAATATAACAAATGCTCGTTTTTTATTGTAAGAAAGAAAATTAAAATAGGTTTTTTAATAAAATGGCAAAAATTGAAAAATTATATCTGGCACACAATTTCGGACTAAAAGAAAATGCGGATGCTTTTTAAGGCATGTAAAAAAATCAAATTAAAAATCAGCCAGACAAACCATTTTATTAGGTAATTGTAAAGGCACGCTTAAACTGCCTAACTTCAAACTCATTTAATCAACCTTTTCTCCACCATCGCCGACTCCAATGCCCAATTTGTTTTCTGCCTATTGGTTTACTATAGCAGTTGAATTTTTTACATGCTAAAATTTTTTTGTTTTAATCTCCTCCAATTTAGAAAAAATTGTGTCACAATTTGCCTGTTTTAGCCAAAAACATAAATTTCCAGTGGAAATTTTGAAATTTTTTAAAAGTCAAGTGTTCAACTTGTAAACTCTCATCAGTTAGCCATTCAAAGTACAAGTGCAAATATTGTTCAAAACACCACTTCTGAATATTGTTATTAGTCAACTTGAAGTTAACAATGTTTTCTGAGATAATTAAGGATGGTGCACCAGAGAAAGACTATTATAATAGATCAACCCGAAGTTTTCAAAACAATATGAGGATAAAAAGAAACAAATTCTGCAGACCATTATTTCTTCTCAACGGCGGGATAATTTGCTACCAATAAGTCTCATCGTTTGACAAAATTTAATTTGATTTGCACTCAATTGTTGCAAAAAATGTAATGGAAAGAAACTTAGAAATTAGGCGCTTTAGTACAGGCCAGTTTAACTAATAATTTCCTCACTAGTGCTGCATTTTTTAATATCTATGCAGAAATTTTAAATCGATTGTTGATCAATGGTCGCATCAGGGAACACTTTTTATTGTTATTTGTAAATTTTTTTTACGATAAATGACCAACTTTTAGGCACTTGTAAGAAGTTGAACTTATAATGAGTAACGGTAAACTTGAAAGTTTTTATCAGAAAAAAAACTATCAAAGCTATCCGATAAGAATAAAAAAGTGTTTCGAAAAAATAGTTTCTTGTCTGTTGTCTGGTTCTAAAGCATTCATATTACCAAAACCATTAATTTGAAGCTATAATTTCCAGAAGACTATCTTAGATTCAATTGCTTAAGCCTCCTTTCACCATCCACAAAAAACTTTTTATGACTTCAACCCGCTCATATTCTTCAATTATTTTCTGTGAACTTAATAAACAAAAACCAAGAAAATATATGCAATCAAGCCTCTAAAGCTTCAAATGGAAGGGTTCGTTAAGTGACTGTCTTGAACGAGTACGCAAAAGGAGCCTCAAGCTCAATTCATGGTTTAATAATAGATTCTTTAGAATAAATAGGGCCAATATATCTTAGCCTGTAGTTTTTGGAGTAGCTACTCACGCATAATTAGAGCTGCTCTTCTTTTTCAAGTGAAGCATTCCTCTTCAAATATTTTCTGGACTAAGATGCTTTTGCATTGAAGTGAAACAAATTCAAGTATTAAAGACACTCATTTTAGTTTTGCTGCAGACCGCGGAAGAAAATATGCAGATATAATGCGCGATAGACAGCATAAACAGATAAAAATGAGTATTCGAAAATTTTTGTAAAATATAACATTAAATTCTATACCAACGCTTAAGTAGTTCAATTTTTATAGTCTGAGATAACTGAATGCCAATTAAACATGAGCAAAGTCAACGGATCTCACTTAACAAAAAGCAGTAAAAATAGCAAATAGCAGCTTTTGAGTGAAAAAATTTGGTAAAGGTTTTACCATTTAACCCGTAAAAGGTGAATTTTTCAATCCAAATTGAATTGAGAAGTAGGTTAAAAAGTCAATTGCAGCCACTGCACAAATTGATTGATTCTGAATTGGTCACGATCAAAAAATTATTATGAATTAGTGTTCACGCTTCCTTGCCATTATTAGCGTCTGCCGGTACAATTTTTTAAAGTGAATTTACTCATTTTTGATGCCAGTTTTTTACTTTGGTTTTTATCGTAATTCGTCGAAATTGTGGCGAAAGCTCACTTTGACTGAATCCCATAATAAGGTTTCATAATTGATTCTTGTTCATTATTTTGATATGCATGCTTTATAAGCTCTTTCTATATTGTCCAAATGAGGGGTTTTAAGCTTCTCTATGGACTTACGTTTGTAATATCACTTTTATATGACACTATTACGATTCGCAGAAATACAGAAATAATTCAAAACCCAAAATGTTTTAATCGAAATTGTAAAGCTGGAACTGAAAACCCCTTAAAAACTCCACAGTTGCTATACAAAAATAAGTGATGCCCGGTCAGTGATGTATCTCTGCAGTTAGCAATTTCTGACGAGCTTCAATTTGTAAGTTCTCGTTGAAAGCATAACTAACAGGTTCGATATTGTGCGTTTGCACATGATGTTTCTACCCTCTCGACCATTGACTTCCAAAATTTTGATTTGAACAAAAATAAAAATCAGTTACAGCATGTTAACCTTAAAAAAATTTCTAGAACAAAATCTCTATATTGTTCAATAAAAAAACACTCCAATTTTGTTACAACAATTTGTTTCTCCTAAGAAAAATCATTCAATGCAAGAAATGGAATCTCATTAATCATAAAAACCATCTCCCTCGAAATAGATCCATCAGTTCATCGTATTCAATTCCATCAGTTCATCGTATTCAATTCCATTCGTAAAAAAATTAGTAAATAAAAAATGATATGCTGAAAGTTTTAAAATTTTGCTCATTTTTCATTTTTTTTAACATTAAAAATACAAAGTCTTTATTCGAAACTTCCATATCTGAGATTTTATAATCTGCCAAATATTAAAAGTTTACTCATTATTAATTTAATGAAATTGAAGATTGAACAAATGTTCATAAGTTTGTAGCTAGTTTAAATTAAAACAGATTGCGAATTCAAAAAAAAAAGAATTCAGAAAAGTTTTACTGAAGGTTTATTTATTGTTCCTTTTTTATCTGATTCTAATCAATCAATGGTAATTTGCACCTAATGAAACCACGAAAGCGCCGAAACAGATTCCACTTGTTTTAGAACTTTCATTTGGTTTCTAAATTTTTATCTAATGTCTCAGTATTTGACCAGAAATAAAACTATATTATTGTTCTTCTTTATTGGATCGTTGTACTTTTTTCTAATTAAAACACCAACCGCTTGCTGTTTATGGAAAACCTATGATAAAAATTTCCAGACTGATAAATCCAAAACTACCAGGGACCACCAAGAAATAGAAAAACATGAAAGTTTAAACAAACAATCTTTTTAAACAAAAAGCACTCGTCAATTTTTCCCCATTTTTTAAGCTGCGTTTTAATTTTATATGGAATTTTTCTCTAATAGCAGTCGTCGAATAGAATTCTTTTGTTTTTGTCTCGTTCATCATGTTTCATTTCAAGTTTTACAAAAAAAAGCGCATTGCATTCATTACGTTTTTTTAGCAAATATTAGGGATGGCAACTCGGCTCGGGCTATTCAAAACGATGAGATTAGTTTCATCGATTCAATAAAAAAAGTGTTTCATAATTTTAACCAACAAATTTATATTTAATATATTTTTTAATCTTAAAAACGCAGATCTTTTTAAAAAGGATTATCAACTTGCACGGAGATCTCTACCTTCAGATCTGGAAACTTCAAAATTAATGGCCTCATAGTTTTAATCATCTAATATTCGTCCATATTCAAAGTTTCACTTTTTGTTGTTCAAAATTGATTATTGTGATGCTACGAAGCACAATTTTTTATTTGTACACATTAACTCTCTGCAAGTTGGATTTTTTTAGCATTCGTAGCAACCTAAAGTATTTGGTATTTAGATTCTATTGCTGCGCTGTCTTTTTCCTTCAGATCTGTTCCAAATTTTACACTTTTTTCGGCTTTTCGCGACAGTGAGAAGTCAAACAAGAGTGTTGATTTAGTCAATCTGAAGTAGTAAAGAAAGCGAAAAACAACTGAGTCTGAGGCAAAACTTTATTCAAACTACGTCCCAAAAGGAGTGAGAAAATGGTGTCTTGGACAAATTTTTGGTTTTCGGGAAACAATTTCTTTCAGTTTCACCTAATTAAATCCTGTTTCCAGTGTTTATTCTGTTGACTGCTTATCAGTGGGATACATATGTGTTCCAATTGTGCCTTTTTATGACTTTGACACTATTTATTGTCAGGAAATATTAATCAATACATGATTTAGCCTTCTTTGTTATTATGACTTTGTATCATCATTTAGTTACATTGATGAGAGGTTTCATTACTTGGCAAAGAGGTTAGTGGTTTTCATGACTTGGACACTATTCCTCTCATACATTTTTATTGAAGTTTTTAGTTTCGCGAGTATTTGTTTTGTACTTTTTGTTGTCTCATCATTTAGTCTCTTTCAGAAGAGGTCTCAAAGGTTGATAATATAGATTATTTTAATCCAAATGGCATTTCAGTTCAAAGTTAAGTTTTTTTGATGATGCTGACAATGTGTTAAAAAATTATCAAGTTTCATCAATTTTTAAGTTTTGCGAAATGTGTTGTTCACTTTATTGTCCTATCTGTCAATCCTCTTAATGACAGGTCTCAATTTTTTGCTTAAAAGGCTCACGTAATCAATTAATCACAAATTAGTTTTTGCGTTTTTTGACGTATAGTTTGCTGTTTTTAAGAAATTAACTGAATTTGTCAATACGCCAGTATTAGTAAATTTTTGTTTGTTGTTGTACTATCCTTATTCGCGTTAACGAAAGGTTTTGTTGGTTGCACATGACGAATACTACACGAATCTGATTATTAACTTGAACTCATAGTGGTCAACTTTGAAAATAAGTCAACTTTTAAAAACATGCATGTTTGTGTTCTTTCTTGTCGTCTTAAAAGTTAGTCTAATAAGAACAATTTTCACTGGCTTTCTTGTGCGGGGTAGTTTTTATCAATTTATTTGCTTCAACTTTTAGCTATAGTTTTACTCCACATACTGTTTTTTTCGAAGTGTTTAACAGTATTTGTGAATCTACCATTCCTTTGTAGCTCTATTATCTTTTTTTCAGCCATTAGGACTGCTAAAAGGGATTTCATGACAATTATTGTAATCATATACCATCGTTGAGACGTTTGGCATGTTGTTATGAGATCGATTTTCGGACATTGACGCCATTGACTTTTAAAGATATTCAGATTTTTGCCATTTTCTTCTGTTTTTTTCTGCTATTGCTTTATTTGTCATTGGTTTGGACACAGTTGTAGTATTTGTGTTCTAAGTATTCTGAGTGTTCTAAAATGCTTAGACTCAATGTTTACACAAAGCGTTGTTAATTAAAATGATTTTAAAAATGATTCTCATAAAAGATCACGGGCTATGTTGACTGTCTTTGTTTGATGCTGTAAAAATGTTAAATGTTCCTTTAAAATGATTATTGTCAGGTCATTAACTAATTCAATTTTTTTGTGATTCAAGGTTTGACACGCCATACTTTTTTATATCTCAGCGTTGACCATCAGTCAAAACATTTGTTTTTTTTTATATTTGAACAATAAAAGAGCTTGATATCTTTTCAAATGAGCTGAAATTCATGGGAAAAGTAACGTATATTAAAATTATTCAAAAAAAAATTGACAAGACATTTTACCAAACCTAAAAGTGTTGTGATTGTATCTGAAGAGGAAAAAATTGAAAGATAAAAATCCGCTGATAAATTATCACGGTTCAAACAAAACTGCACTCCTTTGTTTAAGTTTCCAAAAATAAGTAGCCAAAATCTTTTCCTTTTTACCACAATCTGCTTGAAATAGTTACGCAAAAAAGGTCTCTCTATAACAATAACAATGTACAAAATTTTTTAGAAAAAACAAACAGCATTAAAAGAGCAATACCTGTGAACTGAGTAACGATCAGATTATACTCGTATTTTCAGTCAAATTTTTGAAACTCTCCCAAAACTTACTTCTCATGAGAAATGAGTTCTAAAATGGAAACAGGTAAACAAACATGCAAAAACGAAACCATTTCTTTTTCTAAAATCGTTTTCCGAAGTATGGTCTCTGATTCAGCACATTTGTTGACAAAAAAATGATCCAGTTGAGTGTTTGCAAGCAAAAACATAGTTTTGACTGTAATTACCTAATTATTTTGCAAAAGTTTTAAGGTTGTTTGTGTTTTCTTTTCAATATAACACTAACGTACATTAATTCAATTTACTTTTTTAAAAAAAATATTTTTTCAGAACTACCTCAATGGGGGAGGAACTATATGCTGAACTGTTTTTTGGTGCAGTCATTTTTGCCGACCGATAAATTCGTCGTACAGAGTTACGAGTGGTGTCATTAGAAACCTTGTCAAGCGTTAGATTTTTAAAATCAAAAGAATTGTTTCGAGTTTTGTTTTTCCAGAGGGGAAGAAAAGGTTTGAAGTAGGTGATTTTTAGCCTAGCTTCCGTTGCTTTGCTCACGTTTTTGGTAAAACTTGCTTAAATTTTGACTAGTTCTACTGAAAACATGATAAAATTGTCAAAGATCTAATTAGTTTTAGATTTAAGGATAAAAGAGACTTGCTGAAATATTTGCACCATAAAAAACTTGTAGTGGAGACAAAAAAACTGCTGGCAGAGTCTTCGTTTATTTATATAAAGGCTATTTTTAATTATGCTTCGTAAGAAATTGTTCTGTAACCAACGTCTTAGCCACCTTTCCCTAATCTAAATAAACATTTATGGAAAAATGCCTCAATTATTTTTCTTCAATCAAAAATTTTTGTTTTCCAGAAAAAAACTTTTTGGGAACAATGTTTTATCCTCACGGCAAAGATATAGAGGCGAGTTTTTGGCTCATCGTTGATTTTTGCATAGAAAAAGAGTTCGGAATATAATTTGGGTATGCTTTTTAAAGTATTTTTTCCATATTTTCATTCCAAATACATGCAAGTCTGTTTTCGTTTCAAGCTTAAGGCCCATCTATGTTCAAAAGAGGTCCAGTGACAACATATTGTGTTTTATGAGAAAAGATGATGTTTTCTATGGCTCCACCAAAATGTTTTTGTAAATTTGTAATGAATTCTTTAGTTTTGCCAGCGTTTGATGTTCGTATTGTAGTCTTATGACTGTGTCTAATTTATCAAATGTGTAATTTGGAATCCAGGGAGCTAAAAGAAAACTCGCTAATGCTTCCAGTGGAAACATAGCGGTTGTTCTATATAGTGGTTTGATATGTATCGCAAGTTGCTCTTTCATTTTTTGATATCCTGACTTTGCAATTAGATATTTCGGTAACAATCGGAAAATATTTTTGATTTAGTGCAGAGGCAATAACAACACGACCAGTTTCGGTCTGGTTGTGGAGTTTTGCAAAAATAAATATATTCAAATCATATCGGGCGCTGTGCCTTTCAAAAAAAATTGATTTACTTAATTTTTATGTTAGTAATTGAACAGAATAAATTGAAATCGAGACTCAATTTATCACAGGTCAAATCTACCTGCAAATGAATGCCAGTGATCATATATTATAAGTTCAACTAAAATTTTATGTTTTTTTTGGCTTCAATTCCGTTTGTTTTTGTTTGTGAAAATTTGAGTCCTGCCTGTATTCGTTGTTTTTTTGGACTTCTGGCTTAATCTAGCTTATAACATGTTAGATTTGCTTCCTAATTAGTGACAAGGTAATCTATTCACTTTTTTTTAAACTTAGGGTTGTTATGAGATGCTTTTAAGAAATTTGTTTTCAAAAATGATAATGGTTTTTTTTAGATTTGCCAATTTTAATCTTGATTCTGTCACCTTTGCCATTGTCTCAACAATAAGAAATGCCTGATTCTTTTTCAGATTCTCTTACATAATGGTTTCTATAGCGTTGATACAACGTGTTTTTGTCACTTTTTTGGACGTTTTTCAATTTTTGAGGTTCTCTCTTGGTGTCTCGTCAAATTACCACTCTAATGAAAAGTCACATATAACAATAATGGCTTTCATTAAAAAAAGGCGCAAACTTTTAAAAGTTTAACAATTTAACAAGTGTTAATAATTTAAAAAGATTATGATTTTATAGGCTTTGACACCGCTTCCCCTCAAAATTGAACTGATTTTTTTTATTGTTGACTGTATTCGTTATAATTTAGTTTGTATAATGATTTGAGATTCAAGCACTTTTTCTAAGTGGATACACCAATTAATTCTATCTCCTCCTCATTTGGTAGATATTAAATCAAAAACGCGGCTGAGCTGCGCTGGATGACTATATGCGAACGCACATTATCGAGCCTTCTTGTTTTTCCATAAGCTTGCATATGAACATCCTAATGTGCCATCATCGAACTAGCGACTGGAGTCAGCAATTTTGATCAACTGAAAGTTTTTGCAAAAAAAGTAAAATTAGTAAGAAAATAGATTCATAAGCCTATTAAATAGATTCAAAATTGAAGGCGCAATTGGTTGTTAAAAATGTTTTTCTAAGCAAGGAAGCAATTAATTGTTTTATAACTTTGTGATAAAGTAAAAAGTAGACTGGACATCAAAAATTTCGCTCAGATTTCATTCAACTATCTTCTCATTTAAGCACGTGAAACAGCAATTAGGGATAAACATATTGGGGACAAAAATGTCTAAATGCCACACGGGTGGGTTACCATCAACTTTGTTGAATGAACTTTATTTACAACTCCTTATCTCTAATATTATCTTCTAACTCAAAAATTTGAAAAACTGAAAACTGAATAAATAAGAGGAACCTTTTTAAAACTGTTCGTTTTTTTTTGCAAAATACGCTCCCAAACAAAAAAATTATGTCAAAATGTTACTTATCCTACAAAAAAGTAGTTGAAATTTAGTAAGAAAATGTTGACAATAAACGAAATACGGGCAAAAGTAGCATCATACAAGGGAAATAAGACGTGATTGTCCATAAAACATTAAAAACACATTCAACAGTAATAACAACAACGGTTTAAGTGATATTAAAAACGGCAAGACATAACAAATAAAATAAACACTCTCAAAATCAGTAGCACAGCTCAACTTTTTAATTTTTTCGCAATTATCAAGTTTTTCCATCAATGCGGATGTACCTGAAATTAAACTTATGCCACTCTAATTTTAACTCGCAAAAGACAGCCAGCATACAAAAAAATTAGGAATCAAACAAAATGTGATAATAGGTTACGTTACAATGTAACTTTAGGTCGGCTTTCATATGTATAAGCTCTCCATCAATAATATATAGAAGAGTAACGAGATCTGCGCTATTATTTCACAAAGTGTGATTCTGAAGCATTTGAAAAGTAAAAGAAAAATACTGAGAAACATAACTTTTTAAATTTCAACAAAATTGTATTGAGTCGCTGTTTTTTGCGTCTCGAAGAGTTATTATGGAGATCTTTGTTTTTATCTATCGACGAAGTGTCAGTAAAATAAGATGTTACAGTTTATCCCGCTCATGAAAACAAGAATTTTGAACACATTTCGTAACAAATGTCAAAAGAGAGGGGGAGAGTGAGAAAGAGAGAGATCTCTCGACGAATTATTCTGAGAGGCAGCAAAGCGAAAAAACTAGATGTGAATAAATCTTTGCCGGATGAGCAAAAGTGTCTGTTCAAAGGCGTCACTTTCGAATATGTTTTACCCTTCCCTTTTCTTCCGACGTTGCTCCTTTGTCATTGTTGAACAAACAGAGGACGTTTCTTGACAACACTTTTTAACAATTTTCAGATGCATTTTCAAGCTACCTTTTCTGATTTCTCAATTTAGATATTTAAGACGCCTTTTATGTTCATTTATTCTTTTTCAACTGAGAATATCTTCGTGGAGATTTAGGAGGTAAGGGTCGACATTTCTAGTAATCTTGTTATTTTTTCGTTTCCCATAGAAATATTTTTGAATGGCTTTTAAGTAAGAATATAGGTTTATTGTTCCGACCCCCACTTTAGTGGGGAGGAACTATAAACTCAACTGGGTTTTTTTTGTTCAGTCAATTTTGGCCGATCGATATATTCATCGTACAGAATTGTGAGTGGTATCATTAAAAAGCACGTACATCCTAGAATATGGAATTAAAAATTTTTTTCGATTTTCGTAGTGACCTAGAAACCTTAACATAGACTCCATAACTTCCAAAAGAGCAATAGCTGAATTTAGGTGCCCTATGAAAGTCTTCTGGAATTAAAACTTTGCCCCTTTTTTGCATATTTAACTCCATAACTATTCAAAATGCATCGTTGTTTTTGTTTTAATATTTGAAGAATTTCACTCCACAATTGGTCTAATTCGCAAACACTTGGAAAACTTGGGCGGTTTGTTGGGCGCGCAGCAAAATCGGGCATAGGTTCGATATTATCATGGATTCCTAGAATCAGAAACTTTCAACTTTTATTTTAATGCTACAAAATTTTTTATACATGGCTCCATTAATGACAGCTCCCACTTAAGAAAACATGAGGTTGAATGTAGTTGGAGTCTGTTTTCAGAGAACCATAGGGTTTTTATAGCTTTGAGGAATGTATTTGTTTTAAGGAAATTTCAGTGACTTTTTTGAACTTGTCAATTTCTTATATTATTCTAGTCAATTTTTGCGTATTCTCAATAAATACAGGTCAAACTTTCTTCCCTATAAAGTACAATTTAATTCTGTGGCCGGTTGTTTTAACGGAAGGTTTTCTTGCAATTGGTACTACGAGTTTTCGTACAAAATTTTATGATTTTTGTGCATAATTGCCCATTTTTGCTGTTATTTGATTCTTTGGTAAATTGTCACAATAGTTAACAGTCTAACTGAAAAAAGCAAAAGCTCCACAAAATTTGGAATTGAATTTTTTTTTTCATTAGATATGGTTTTAAGGGCTGCGACACCATTCTCTTGCAGAAATTGGTAGAGTTTTTTATTTTTGCCCTCAGTCTGTTGTTAATTCTTGCTGTCGTATGCCAAATATTTGGTGATGAAAGGTCTCAGTGGCCAACTAGAGATAAATCATTGAACTTAATAGCTGATATCGGTAAAAGCTAACTGTTTTTTTTCACTATCAATATTAATTACTAAAATGAGAGTAATAGTATTCTTCAACTAATCCCTTTTTGTTCAGATTCGGGTTTCTTTTCGTAATTTACAATGTTGTATCATTTCTGTAACTCCATATTATTTAGAGCTCTTTTAAATGTTTTGTTGAATCAAACAATAAATTCTTTGTTGTTTAAACGTTTTGATTGATGTCTTCAGGGCTTAGACCATTTGTTTCAGAAGAGTTTTGTGAAATTTAGATACTTTTCATTTTTTGTGGTTCTCTTTGCTGTCAAGTTGTGATAGTCGTTTCACAAAAAGACTTTATGATGATCAAACGAGACGCAAACGAAGATTTTAAGTTCTCCTGGATAATTTTTTAATAAATTTAATGGTTTCAACAATGTGGTTTCGTAAAGATGTGTGTGAAATTTTTTAGTTCAGCTGGTACTTAATGTTATTTTGTAGTCCTATGGTTTGGTCTCACTAATGACAGGCGCAATTAGTTTTCCAGATAAGTGCAAGACAAACTGTTTACTTTTTTAGTCAAAAGGTATTGTTGTCTATGAATTTTGAGAATATTTGTTTTTTTAAAAAAAAGACCATCGATTTTTGAGAATTGCCAATCTTATGTTAACTTGTTAACTTGTAGCTTAGCATCTCTAATCTGAGGTCACATCATTTATATATTTAAATACAAGTTGCTCTTCATAACGGTTTTATTTTCCTCGAATGGTCTTTTTTGCTTGGTAAAACCACTTTTAAAAAAAGGTTCGTGATTTTTGCATATTCGCCCCTTTTTTGTAGGTTTTTGTTTTCTTTTCACAGTATTTCAATAATGGGCGTTATTTGATTCGCAATTTTTTTCACTTGAATAAAACGCAATCGCAGATTTTCAATGTTTTTAATGAACACCCTAATATTAATTGGCTGGGACATCGTTTTCG
The DNA here is from genome assembly GCF_964194025.1 of Convolutriloba macropyga. Lineage (NCBI taxonomy): Eukaryota > Metazoa > Xenacoelomorpha > Acoela > Convolutidae > Convolutriloba > Convolutriloba macropyga. The sequence continues at coordinate 55,852,530 of NC_134473.1, forward strand.
TGCAAATATTTTCGTGCAAATATTTTCGTGCAAATTTTTTCGTGCAAGTTTTTCCTTTTTGCCTGAATTCGTCGTTCTTTTTGCAGTCGTATGACATACCGTGGATATTGAAAGGTCTCAATCGTTCTCTGTGGAGGTATAAAAGAATCTCTCAATGATTTCACTTGATGCATAATGTTTCTAATCAGTTCGAAATTTATTCTTTTCAAAAAGCAATGTTTTATTAAATATTGCCCTTTTGCCCATTTCTTGTCGAATTGAGGATAATTTCCATATTTTGTTCTAATAAAGTACAAGTTAACCTTCTCAGTATAAGTTTTATCTGATGCCATCTTGATTTGGTTTTTGATGATTTGGACAACGAGTTTTGGTCGTAATTAATACAACATAAAAACGGACAACGAGTTTTGGTCGCAATTAATATTTGAAACTATTTGATTTCTATCTTCGTCTTTTCCGTAGTCATATTATGGCAGCCACAGGTCTCATAGGCCCTCTAAGGTAGATTGTTTTGTTCATTTATTAGTTTGCTGAACGACATGTTGCCGTGTTAATTTTTTTATCTCTTCCTCATTTGGTAGACAATGAAGTGAAAATGTAGATGAGCAGGGTCGGAACTTAATGTGCGAACGCACATTACTGAGCCTCCTTGTTTAATTAAAGTTTACTCCTTCATTGTCTATTGTTGACAAGTTTCAGCCTATTTCATTACTTGATGAGTTTTTCAAAACAATTGTTTAAGAACAAATGATTTTCAAATTTTATATCAACTGTAATCTTAGGAGGCATATAATTGGCCTACATTTAGAAAACTTTTCAAATATTTGAAAAGAATGTTTTTTTCGTCTTTCTGACTTTTTTTGCTTATTGTGCTGCCATTTGCGTGGTCAATCAGTAATTTTAAACGGATGGTAACAATAGGAAATCTCTTTAGGGCCATTGTCAAGTGCCAAACCTCTTTTTCGCTCTTCGTTGGTTTTGTTTTCAATTTTCCTTCATTTTTCGGATTGTATTGACTTCATTGTTCCTTCTATCAATTGGTCAGCTGCTGTCCCAAAAATAATGTTTTTCATGACTTGTTTTTGAGTTAATATTTCAGATTTTGCGTTTTCTGGCTCATTTTAGTTATTTTCTTATTTTGTAACTATTTGATTTTGTGGTTTTTCACGGCCTGATAGGGATGTTCTGCCAATAGCTTATGAAACTAGAACATTATGATGTGGATTAAGTATATTTTTTACCCCGGGATCTTTCCTCAGTTTTCAGGCTTTGTTTTGTTTCACTTTCTGATTTCTCTACGTGTTCGTAAACATTTTTAAATGAAACGTATATTCAAAAGCGCACATGGATGCACGGAATAATTGGCTGTGTTTAAATCAACTTTAATTTTCAGCAACTTCGGAGTATTTCGGCTATAATTATATAAAATCAGTTTGTGCGCATTTTGATATTTCCTGAAAAAGAGTTGGAGCGGTAATTTGGTCAAACGCTCGAAGAAGACAAGCACCAAAATTGGGCCGGCTTGTGGCAAGAAACCTTTATAATCCAAACAGTAGTGTGAGAAATTATTGTTCTGAAAAATTGTTTTTTATTTTTTTTTCGCCTGCGACAATTTATTATCTGTTTTCAATGGTTTTTGAATGTTTTATGCAAATTCGTTTTATGAAATCTTTTCGGAAATCTTTTCAAAATCCAGTTTTTGGTTTCTTTGACAAAAGTTGTTTGCATTGTATTACACGAGTTTAAATTAAGATCAGTGCACGGTGAACAACATACCTTATCATGTTAAAAGCTAGAATAATTCTACGCCACACTCAACTTTGCAACGCAAGATTTTCCTGCAATTGAAACAAGTGTGGGCTTCATTAGTCAATTTTAAAAGTTGATTTGTCGCAAATATTAAAGTAGCAAAACATTTATTACATTTTTAATACGAGCCTAAAGCCTGAAGATTAACTGAAGTGAAAAACAATAACGCCCCGTGTACAATTAGACTGAGCGTATTGATCGTGTTGATATCCGGATCGAAAAGCTGTCTGGCTAAGAAAATATTTAACAAAAGCATGCGATAGTGAAAAATTGTATTGCACTTGCATATTTATGCAGTGTAATCTTGCTCAGACGAAGGGTTCTGGGCCATAAATCAACATAATCAAAACATGAAAACAAAACGAGCGAATCTTTTAGTTTACTAAGCTTCGCGAATAATTTGAGACTTGTCCCAAGATTCATCAATTTTTTTGGGCTGCCTTGATTTAATATTTATTTTTTTCTAAAACTTTGCATTAACTGTTTAAAAATTAAATCACTACACTAATTATATCGATAAAAAATTATGATGCTAGTTAATCACCAAATTAAAAGATAAGTTTGCAACTTATTGTCAATTAAAATTCACTCTTATTCACTCTTTTATCGCAAAATTAACGCAATTTGAAAAACCTTTTAGATTTAAAATTGATTACAAACGCACTTTCCAACAAACAGTAAAAAAGAGACGCAACAAAAAAATGGTTTGATTTATCTAAATCTCGGTGAAAGTAGATGCCAGGATATAAAGATATAAAATTGTATTTTTATTCTGTCGCAGTTTTTATAGATAAACGTATGAATTCTCCTTTGTTTGAAAATTGTATGCTCAAATGGAGAGAAACAAATGAATAAATTTCAGCAGTGGATTCAATTACGGTTGGAGATACTTTATTTCTCCTTTTTAACTCTACCTGGTAAAAAATCTTCAAAAAAAAACTCAATACATCCAATCTCTTATGAAAACAACGTCATCCAACACAAGATCACGAGTGAAAACAGAAGTCGATTGTGCTATAGCTCCAAAACATGATAATTCATTTCTAAAAACCTGATCAAAAATTTGAATTTTTCAAACGTCGTATTACAAAAGATTTTTTAAAGAAAAAACAGATAAACATTTATTCAGATTAAATTTTCGAAAACGGTTATGCTTCTTTGCGTTTTTAATGATCATTGTATTTTCTACAGGAATGTGGTAAGCAAAAGTTGATTTCTAACAAAAAATATCTAATTTTAGAGCTTGAAAAAAAATTTCAGTACCCCTTTTAACGTTACTGAACAAGTATTTTTATGCATTCAAATATACAAAACAATTTTACCATAAATAAAAGATAAGCAACTTTAGTTTGATGAATACAAATAAGTTTTGTTGAAATTAGGATCAACAGTACTTCTGAACATTTATTCTAATATTTTCCTTAGAAATTATTACTCAAGTAAAAAGTACTACATGCCTTCTTTTTATTGAGCACTGTTATCAACATTTTCATTTGCTTGAACATTGAATGGAAACGAGAAATCGCAGTAAACTCTCAAATGTTTGCTCAATGTGACTCTTTGTAAGATAACAATATTCTTGGCAGTCGGTCTATCCGATCAACGCTGGACCGTAGAACGAATGATAGGAGAAAACTGTTAAGGGAAGAAATATGCAAGAAAATCAAGTTGAAGTCATAGAAAAACAATATTTGGAAAAAAACTAATTTAATTCGAATTATGTTTTCAATTCAATAACATGTTTCTATTGAAAATATTGACTTTTGCTTTAAAAACTTGGTTTCTCATAGATGAATTATTTCAAATCCCTACTTTGATGACTCATAAGGCGCAACAATGTTATCACAACTTACATGATTAAGTATTAGCATATGATTGATAGAAAAATTGTGCAGTAATTTATTTTTTTAACCAATAATTAACCTAAGGAACTTATACCTCAGAAAATTTCCGTTAACTTTTTTGTAAAAAGCGACAACAAAGATGAACTGCATTTCCAACTTTCTGTTCTAATATTTTCTCAGTGAAACAACTACAACTCAACCTAAAATGTTGAATAGCCTGCTACAACTGACCACTGATATCGGGACAGTTGTTTGCTATGACATCTAGACTAAACAAGGGCCAAGAGTGAAGCTCTAGCGTTTGCTCTTAGGGAAACATGGTACTTGTTGCGGTCAGAACTTGTTTCATTATGTAATATTCTAATTTATTATCCCGACATCTGTTAATTTAGGTGCTTTAAGTGTTTATCATTTAGCAGTAGTCTCCAGCCGATTAGATATCATCTTAGATTTCATTTTTCCCGAAACGTGCTGTTACTTTGCATATGATACACTAACCCTTTCTTCAAAGTGAAATTTGACCTTGAAGGTGAAGTCGCAGATAGCAACATTGTGGGGTTTCGACCTTTAATTCCGACGCGCCGTACAACAGTACCATTGGATGACCCAAATTCCAACAAAAATTTTTGAGAAGAACGCGTATGCGAAAATCTCAAAATTCAGCAAAAATTCTGAAGTTAACTTTTTTATTCTTAATTCCATCAATTGAGCTGAGTGAGTGCTAAAATGTCATGGTCAACAGTTCCAAGTTTTAAATGTAAGTTTCCGGTGTTTGACATTTACTATTGGCCCCTTTATTGTCTCAAACAACTTGACTTTTATAATTTTGTTTAATTTCATAAAGATTATTCAAATTTTCAAGTAAGTTTAATCAACCTATATGACATAACTGGTTATGCTAATATTTTTCTGGGCATTTTCTATTCATATACCGTGATTTTTTAGAATTTAATATTGTTTGATAATCCAAAAACCAAATTGTTAACGTTTATGCAGTTGTTTAGTTATAATGTAAACATTGTTCCAAGTTGTTAATTATTAAGTTCCTCAGATTGCCGTAAGAATCAGTTGCATTGTTTCTATCCGATCAGTGGTTTAATTTGTTAATTCGGAATACAATTTTAATAAAAGTATTGGATCTTTTCCGTTTGTGCCCCCCCAGCTTAGTGGGCGCATATTATTTGCACCCCCCAGACGCACGTGCCATATTTTCACATAATGATTTACTACGTAATGGCACGTGCTCTGTAACTGGGGGGAGCATAACATACTGGGGGGGGGCACAAACGGAAAAGATCCAAAGTATTATTCAACGAGTTTCAAGTTGCAACCGAGACAAGAGTTTGAAATAATATTCGATTGATTTTTTATCTGAAAGTTCGGGACCTAAAAGATTTACGAACCAGCGGCCTACAGTTAATCTGGAAACGTGGTCAGATAGCAGCCGTAACATTTTATTGGTCCTTATTCGACCCGGACACCAAAGTAGTAAAAAAGATAGTTTACGAAGATGTTCATGAAAAGGAAGAAAGATGAGAACAAAACGAACAATATCCCGGGTTCATCAAACCCGCTTACAATAAAGGTACCTAGCAATCAGTACATCAAGAGTAGAAATGATCTTGTGGATGATTTCAACCACAAATTGAAACCCACTTATTATGCAATCCCAGATTTAGCAACATGAGAAAATGTTCGGATTGCGAGATTGAACTCTCAAATCGACTCGTATTTTGCAGTAGAAACTCCTTTTCGTGAAGAAAATGCGCAAATTTCACAATCAATGGTGCACCACAAGTAAACGAGAGGATGCTAAGAATTTTGTTGATAACTCTTTGAACGTGCTGCGAGATATTCAGTCAGATATCTACAAAATTTTGGATCAGCGGATGTCACAAAAGACAGTGATCAAGTCAACAAAGAGAGGAGTTTCTTTTGGAGATGTATCAGTTTCAGTCTTCACAAAAACAACTAAAGACACGCCAAAGAGGCCAACACTAACAAAAACCGTTCCGTTAGATAGTGGTGTGCAAACTGTTTCAAGTACAGACAGCAGAAACAATGTTGAAGACAGTCCAAAGTCAGATTCTTCGATTTCAATGCCAATCAATCAATCTCTGGAAGATGAATTTTTTGACGAAGGGTACGAATTGTGTCGACGTCAACAACGAGTGGAGCAAAGATAAGAAAAAGAAAAAAAGAGGCTGAAATCAAGATGAAGAAGATTGAATTGGAGTTTGAACGAAAGCGACGAGATCATGACTAGCAAATGAGACAGCTTGAAGATAAGTTGCAGATCAAAATTCTAGAAGCTGAGCTTGAGACTTCTTCCGGGGAGCAGGCTGACGGATCGAAGCCCTCTTCCGAGTCGGAGTCGGAAGTTGAAAAACGCTCAACGGCAGCAAGGAGCCTTAAATTAGACGAATCGGAAGAAAATGCAGAAAACCTGCGAGTTTCTTTGCCCTGGCAAGACTTGTTTTCGTCCGCAAAAACGCATAAAACCTATGTCCAGCAGTTGGAGGACTATCGAAAGCAATGCATTTCCGACAAAGATTACGAAAATCTGTTCGAGTACGATAGGAAAGTTTGAAAGTAGGCCTGTTCGAGGTTTTCGCGATTTTAACCGACACGATAACAGTAGAAATTTTGTAAGCTAACAGATGTCTTCTCCATTCAAAACTCCTAAATTTAGTATCGCACCTACAGCAAACAGTCAGAGAAGCTTGTCCAAGTTGAAACTCAGAGAATTTGATGGCGACCCTTTGGATTGGCCAAAATGGAGTGGAATGTTTTTGGCAACAGTTGACAGTAGTAACATCAGCATGGACGAAATGATCAGTCACTTGAAAACTCTCCTTGTTGCGAAGGCTAAACGAGCAGTCAATGGAATGGGCTACGCTGGTGCTATGCATGATCATGCATGGAACACCTTGCAAAAAAAGGTTGGTCAGCCTCATCACATTGTCTCGTCTCAGTTGGCCAAAATACAGAACTTCAGTCAAATCAGGTTCAATGATGTAGCATTACCTGTTGAATTTGCCCACAGTTTCATCGTTTGTGAACATTTTACAGCAGTTTGGATATTCAAACAATTTGTTTTCATCCAGCAATCTTCATATAGCTATCAGTAAGTTGCCTTTGGACACTAAAAGAAGATGGTTTGCGTTCATTGAGTCACCAGCTAGAGCAATGCGCGTAGTAAATCTGATTCAATTCAACGAGTGGCTGCAGGAAGAATCTCAAATACATGAACGACTTCTGAGCAGTGATCTTACAATTTCCCAATTAGATACTCCATCCTCCAAATGTGGAAAAAGGTTTGATTTCAAGAAAAATCCGCAGTCAGGAGAGTCAGCTTTGTGTTCAAACACTGATAAAGATAGACTTGATTCAAAATGTCCACTGTGTAACGCCAAACACCGAATTTGGAATTGCGAGAAGTTCAAGAATATGAAAACGCAAGATCGATACGACGTTGCAAAGGAAAAGAGATTGTGCTTTGCTTGTTTTTCCGACAATCACGCAGCAAAGGAAAGTCCAAGAACAACGAAATGTGGAATTGACAACTGTGAGAAGACTCACAACAAACTTTTACAATACAGGAAGAAATCTGAAGTTTCATCAGTCTCTGTGAAGTCAGAAAGCACGAACCTGATCAGAAATTCAGAGTCAGCAAGAGTTCTCATGAAGGTCGCAAGAGTGAGAATCTTCGGTCAAGACGGACAGTTTGATGACACTCTTGCAGCATGTGATACAAATCCAACTCAGACGTGGGCTGACGAAGATCTTTTGGACAGACTTCAGTTAGATGGAGAAACAATCTCTTTAAATGTGACGGGAATCCATGGTACACAAAGTACTTCATGCCAGGCAGTGCAAGTTACAATTGGGCCGGCTAACAGCCCCAAAAGTAAAGGAAAGCAACTCACGGTTAACAATCAGAAGAACCTAAAAATTGGCAGAAGCGTGTACATCGCCCAAGAGATGAAGCTAAAATACCCGTATTTGAATTGCGTGGCATTTAATGAAATTGACCTCAAGGTGACCATTATCTTGGGTCAAAACGCCTACGAGCTAATTCGACCACTGGAGTACAAGAGTGGCGGAGAAAACAAACCATGGGCAGTCAAGCTTCCACTGAGTTGGACGGTCAGTGGCACACTTCCAGTGAAGGAAATCCATTCACGTGTTGCAGCTTGTCATGATGCGAATAAAGATGACATCTAATTAGCAGAAGTTGTCAAGAAATGGTGGGATATGGAGTCATACGGCACTTCGATGGTTGCTGAAAAAAGAAGCAGAGAAGATAAGCTGGCAGTTGAAATCCTGAACTCTGTAGTGAAGTTCAATGGAGATCGGTACGAAGTTAGTTTACTGTGGCACGGAAACCAATCAGCTTTGTCGAACAACTTTGCGTTAGCACTGGGACAACTTGGAGGACTAAAACGACGGATTGACAACGACCCACCACTCAAAACAAAATACAGTGAAACAATAGCGTCCGATTTGCGAAAAAGATATGTTTCGATCCTACCCTCTGACGAACTTGCCTCAACTCGCGACGATCTTGTGTGGTATTTTCCACATCATCTGGTAATAAATCCTCACAAACAAGATAAAGTGATGAGAGTTTGAAATGCTGCAAGTAAATTTCGCGGTTACTCGCTTAATTGTATGCTCTGAGCTGGACCAGACCTGATGGCGAGTCTGATGGGCATTCTATTAAGATTTCGAGAAAACAAGTTTGCGATGACAGCATATATCGAAGAAATAATTCTTCAAGTTGAGGTCAAGCCTGAAGACAGAAAATTTTTGCGACTTCTTTGGTTTCACGACAACGACCAAATTGTTACGTATCAGTACAATTGGCACATCTTTGGAGCTAAGTCATCTCCAACATGTGCTATTTTTGCACTTCAACGATGCGCTCTGGATAATGCATATGTATTCGAGCGTTCGAGTCGTCGAATCGCTTCACATTATTTTTATATGGACGAATTGTTAGTTTCTCTGAATAGTAAAAAAAATAGCAGTAGATATCAAATTGAAGTTAAGAGAAATTTTGGCAAAAGGTGGTTTTAAACTCACAAAATGGGCAACGAACTTCGACCGAAATGAAGTTCATGACAAAGCCTTGACAATACTTGGTCTCGAGTGGAATAATTTCTCTGACGCACTCAAAGTTTGTAGAGGAAAGGATTTTGAGCCAGAGAGAAGATTCTGTCAGTGGTACCAAGCGTAAGGTCCTGTCAATTGTATCAAGTGTTTTTGACTCATTAGGATTCCTAGCACCGTTTGTCATCAGAGGAAGAATCATTCTGAAAGGAATATGGCAAACAAAAGGACAACAAGGGGACTGCTACATTGACAAAAACTTGAACAACCAGTTTGCAGATTGGATTGCTGAATTGAATGCCGGTGAAGCTTTTGAAGTGAGCAGATGGTATCAAACAAGCGATGAAAACGTCACAAATGAATTGCATGCTTTTGTTGACGCCTCTGAAGATGCCTTCTGTGCTGTAGCTTACCTTTTTACAGAGACCAAAAAAGCAAAACGAGAATTTCTGTCCATCATGGACAAAACACGAGTTGCTCCAGCGAAACATCACACAATTCCGAAACTGGAATTAATGGCAGCAGCCACTGGAAACAAATTGAAGGGTGCTATCATCAAAGAGCACTCTCTTCATTTTCACAAAACGTTTATGTGTTCAGATTCCACAACAGTAATTCAGTGGATCAACAGTAATTCAGTAATTCGTGTTGCAGAAATACTGGACACGTCAACAGTCACCGAATGGCATTGGATTGCGGGTGTGAAGAATCCAGCCGATTTAGGAACGAGGAATTAGTTTTGACGATTTTTCGAGAATTAACTGGATCAAACAACCAATTGTTTTAGAAGAAGACAACCAGCACCCAATTGAGCAAATAATGAACGCTAATGTATTCATAGCTAAGAATGATAGTCAGAACATCTTGAACTGGGAAAATTTCAGCCAGTTCAACCGATTGTGCAGAACAGTTTCGTGGATTTTGTCATGGAAGCATAAATCTAAGACAGTTTACGAGTTGTTAAATGGGGCGGAAGATGTTTGCTGGAAAATTGTCCAGATGGAAAGCTATCCAATAGAAAAAAACTTCTTTTGTCTGGCAAAACGATTTCACCAAACAGTAAGATTGTCTCATTGGTACACTTCATCTACTCTAACGGGAATTTGAGAGCAAAAAGGCAACTCGGTAAAGCAGATTTGCCATACGAAACAAAACATCCTGTTATTTTGCCCAGCAAGCACACAGCAGTTCAGCTGTACTTGAATTATCAGCACAAAGTCTTTCACCACGAAGGTGTCGAATATATTAGAAACGAAGTCCAAAAGAAGTTTTGGAAAATTGGGTTAGGAAATGCCCTCAGATCAGTTAATTACAATGCTTTGCAGTGTCGATTGTTCGCAAGCATCAAACCACCACGAATGAGTGATCTTCCGATCGACAGAGTTATGAACAATGTACGACCGTTTACGAACACAGGTGTTGAATATTTTGGACCTTTCGAAGTAAAGATGTTTCGACGGACAGTAAAGAAATGGGTATGCCTGTTCACGTGCCTAAGTGTACCAGCAGTGCACTTAGAGTTAGTTGACAGTTTGGACACGCCTTCATGTCTTGATCCAGTCCATCGGTTCATTGCAAGACGAGGACAGCCAAAGACAAATTTTTCGGATAATGGTACGAATTTTGTTTGAGCATTGCAAGAGTTCAAGGAGTACTTCGCCGAACTTCAAAGGGATGAAATCACAGTCAAATTATCCGAGTCGGGCATCAAATGATCTTTCAATCCACCAGCAGCGCCTCAAATTGGTGGAGTTTGGGAAAGATTGGTACGATCTTGCAAAAAAGCTCTGTTTAATGTCTTGCGAAAGCAAAGCCTGAAGGAACACAGGTTGCGAACGGCTTTGTGTATCGTGGAACAACTTCTAAACAACCGTCCACCTACTGGCGTTTGCACTGACGTTTCCTATCTACAGCCTTTAACGCCAAATCACTTCTTAATTGGTCAAGTTAACGTGAATTGGTCAAATGCATTGTTTTCTGGAACAACAGTTAGCTACAGAAAACTCTTTCGTGACCAACACAGTATCCTAGTTGCAGTTTGGAATCGTTGGATTAAGGTGTATCTTCTTACCTTGCAACAGAGGAACAAATGGGCGAAGGAAGAACTAAAAGAAATCAAGAAAGGAGATCTCGTTTGGATAACGGACAAGAATACTCATCCCTTCAACTTTCCTTTGGGTAGAATTGAGGAAGTCCGCAGAAGTGATCTGAAGTTATGTTCATTTAAGTGCTTTAAGTGTTTATCATTCAGCAGTAGTCTCAAGCCGATTAGATATCATATTAGTTGTCATTTTTCCCGAAATGTGCTGTTACTTTGCATATGATACACTAACCCCTTCTTCAAAGTGAAATTTGACCTTGAAGGTGAAGTCGCAGATAGCAACATAGTGGGGTTTCGACCTTTAATTCCGACGCGCTGTACAACAGTACCATTGGATGGCCCAAAATCCAAAAAAAAATTTGAGAAGAACGCGTATTTGAAAATCTCAAAATTCAGCAAAAATTCTGAAGTTTTTAGCTACGAAGCTAACTTTTTTATTCTTAATTCCTTCTATTGAGCTGAGTGGGTGCTAAAATGTCATGGTCAACTGTTTCAAGTTTTAAATGTCAGTTTCCGGTGTTTGACATTTATTATTGGCCTCTTTATTGTCTCAAACAACTTGACTTTTATAATTTTGTTTAATTTCGTAAATATTATTCAAATTTTTAAGTAAGTTTAATCAACCTATATGACATAACTGGTTATGCTAATGTTATACAGGGTATTTTCTATTCATAAACCGTGATTTTCTAGAAAGTTCGGGACCTAACAGATTTACGAACCATCGGCGTAAAGTTAATCTGGAAACGTAGTCAGATAGCAGCCGTAACAGTGCTATATAATTTTTATAAGTAGTTATTCTATCTCTTCAAATCGCGAAATCCGAGGAAACATTAAGACTAAACTGTTAACTGTAGAAAAATGCAAGAAATACTTTTTCAAATGAGGGATGAAAATAATGAAAAAAAAAATATTTTACTTCCAAATATATTATTCAATTAAGTGAGAGTTTGTATTGAATACATTGAGATATGCTTAAGCAAACCATAGTAAATTTCACACATTCAATTGCTTAACATCCCTACTGCATAAGGTGTCTCCAACGTTGTGATAACAGACTACATTTGTAAGCATGAACGCTCGTTAAATATCAAAATGATATGGTAACTTTATTAATGGCAGATATATTTTTTTCAAATTTTACTATTCATCCATTTAGCGGAATTTGGACTGGTGATCATATTGGTTTTTTCAAAATTTGCAAAAAAATAGCTAGCACTTGGTGAAAAACACTTAAAAACTATTTTTGATCTCGAATCCAAATATTCACAAAAACGTTTTTATTACGTTTCAAAAAATTAAAAACACACACATACACGCGATCTGCTAAATCGTCCACTAGAATACACTGTCCTCATTAACAGCATCCCCTTTTTGGTTAACAGGGCAGTTCTGCAAATCGTCACTATTTTATTTTTTCAGACTTCTAAAACAGAAAAATTTGAACAAAGGCCAAATAGAGCAAACACCTTCATAAGAGATCAGTTAAACCCAATTGATCCGTTTTCTCAATAGTACTTACTTTAATCACCTGCTTACAACTTGAAAAAGCTAGAAAATTGGATAGTTTTTCTACAATTTTAAACCTCAACTTATCGTCGAGAAAAAAAAGAGCATGCCTTTTCAACATTCGATTCAGTATCTCAAGGGTTCTACAACAATACGCCACTTTTGTATCCCTCCGCAAAATATTTCGGTTCGCCAGAACTGGCGCAACAAAAAAGGTATGCGGCTGATATAATTTTCCTGACCCCAAATAAATGTGGTTTTGAATAATCATATATTTACGTTTTATTCACATTAATTTCATGTTTTATAAGCTGTGCTCTGATCAATCAATCTGCGTTTTTTCAAGTACTTCGGGGGGGGGGGGGTCTTAATAACTCACTTTCATGTACCAGCCCTTTCGCTTTCCAGTATATAACCCACCGGTATAGCACTTTGAGTTTTTAGGAGACCAAAGGTAATTGAAACGATCACTAACCTTTTTGCCATCATTTGAAAGTTTGGAGAGATTCAAGTCAACTGTGTAAAGAATTTGTGAAGATCAAATACGGAATCTATTCATAATATTGTTATCATTATTCTGTTGTCTTGTTTAGGAAAATAAATACCACTAAGTGAATTTCATTGTTGTAATTGTGTCCAAAGTATCAAGTAACGGAAGCAAAATAACTCAAATTAATTAAATATTGGCATAAAATTTATCAAATAAAATTGAGAAATTGTTCTCAAACGAGGAACTAATCTGCAACTTGACATCTTACTTTTATTTTCAAGATTTACCAGCTTTCGTCCAATGTTCATTTAAGTGCTTTGACCTATGTTCATTTAAGTAATTAAAGTGTTTATCATTTAGCAGTAGTCTCCAGCCGATTAGATATCATATTAGTTGTCATTTTTCCCGAAATGTGCTGTTACTTTGCATATGATACACTAACCCCTTCTTCAAAGTGAAATTTGACCTAGAAGGTGAAGTCGCAGATAGCAACATAGTGGGGTTTCGACCTTTAATTCCGACGCGCTGTACAACAGTACCATTGGATGGCCCAAATTCCAAAAAAAAAAAATTGAGAAGAACGCGTATTTGAAAATCTCAAAATTCAGCAAAAATTCTGAAGTTTTTAGCTACGAAGCTAACTTTTTTATTCTTAAATCCTTCTATTGAGCCGAGTGGGTTCTAAAATGTCATGGTCAACTGTTTCAAGTTTTAAATGTCAGTTTCCGGTGTTTGACATTTATTATTGGCCTCTTTATTGTCTCAAACAACTTGACTTTTATAATTTTGTTTAATTTCGTAAATATTATTCAAAATTTTAAGTAAGTTTAATCAACCTATATGACATAACTGGTTATGCTAATGTTATACTGGGTATTTTCTATTCATAAACCGTGATTTTCTAGAAAGTTCGGGACCTATCAGATTTTCGAACCATCGGCGTAAAGTTAATCTGGAAACGTAGTCAGATAGCAGCCGTAACAGTGCTATATAATTTTTATAAGTAGTTATTCTATCTCTTCAAATCGCGAAATCCGAGGAAACATTAAGACTAAACTGTTAACTGTAGAAAAATGCAAGAAATACTTTTTCAAATGAGGGATGAAAATAATGAAAAAAAAAATATTTTACTTCCAAATATATTATTCAATTAAGTGAGAGTTTGTATTGAATACATTGAGATAAGCTTAAGCAAACCATAGTAAATTTCACACATTCAATTGCTTAACATCCCTACTGCATAAGGTGTCTCCAACGTTGTGATAACAGACTACATTTGTAAGCATGAACGCTCGTTAAATATCAAAATGATATTTACTATTTTACTATTCATCCATTTAGCGGAATTTGGACTGGTGATCATATTGGTTTTTTCAAAATTTGCAAAAAAATAGCTAGCACTTGGTGAAAAACACTTAAAAACTATTTTTGATCTCGAATCCAAATATTCACAAAAACGTTTTTATTACGTTTCAAAAACAACACACATAAACACACACACATACACGCGATCTGCTAAATCGTCCACTAGAATACACTGTCCTCATTAACAGCATCCCCTTTTTGGTTAACAGGGCAGTTCTGCAAATCGTCACTATTTTATTTTTTCAGACTTCTAAAACAGAAAAATTTGAACAAAGGCCAAATAGAGCAAACACCTTCATAAGAGATCAGTTAAACCCAATTGATCCGTTTTCTCAATAGTACTTACTTTAATCACCTGCTTACAACTTGAAAAAGCTAGAAAATTGGATAGTTTTTCTACAATTTTAAACCTCAACTTACCGTCGAGAAAAAAAAGAGCATGCCTTTTCAACATTCGATTCAGTATCTCAAGGGTTCTACAACAATACGCCACTTTTGTATCCCTCCGCAAAATATTTCGGTTCGCCAGAACTGGCGCAACAAAAAAGGTATGCGGCTGATATAATTTTCCTGAGCCCAAATAAATGTGGTTTTGAATAATCATATATTTACGTTTTATTCACATTAATTTCATGTTTTATAAGCTGTGCTCTGATCAATCAATCTGCGTTTTTTCAAGTACTTCGGGGGGGGGGGGGGGGTCTTAATAACTCACTTTCATATACCAGCCCTTTCGCTTTCCAGTATATAACCCACCGGTATAGCACTTTGAGTTTTTAGGAGACCAAAGGTAATTGAAACGATCACTAACCTTTTTGCCATCATTTGAAAGTTTGGAGAGATTCAAGTCAACTGTGTAAAGAATTTGTGAAGATCAAATACGGAATCTATTCATAATATTGTTATCATTATTCTGTTGTCTTGTTTAGGAAAATAAATACCACTAAGTGAATTTCATTGTTGTAATTGTGTCCAAAGTATCAAGTAACGGAAGCAAAATAACTCAAATTAATTAAATATTGGCATAAAATTTATCAAATAAAATTGAGAAATTGTTCTCAAACGAGGAACTAATCTGCAACTTGACATCTTACTTTTATTTTCAAGATTTACCAGCTTTCGTCCAATGTTCATTTAAGTGCTTTGACCTATGTTCATTTAAGTAATTAAAGTGTTTATCATTTAGCAGTAGTCTCCAGCCGATTAGATATCATATTAGTTGTCATTTTTCCCGAAATGTGCTGTTACTTTGCATATGATACACTAACCCCTTCTTCAAAGTGAAATTTGACCTAGAAGGTGAAGTCGCAGATAGCAACATAGTGGGGTTTCGACCTTTAATTCCGACGCGCTGTACAACAGTACCATTGGATGGCCCAAATTCCAAAAAAAAATTTGAGAAGAACGCGTATTTGAAAATCTCAAAATTCAGCAAAAATTCTGAAGTTTTTAGCTACGAAGCTAACTTTTTTATTCTTAAATCCTTCTATTGAGCCGAGTGGGTGCTAAAATGTCATGGTCAACTGTTTCAAGTAATGTCAGTTTCCGGTGCTTGACATTTATTATTGGCCTCTTTATTGTCTCAAACAACTTGACTTTTATAATTTTGTTTAATTTCGTAAATATTATTCAAAATTTTAAGTAAGTTTAATCAACCTATATGACATAACTGGTTATGCTAATGTTATACTGGGTATTTTCTATTCATAAACCGTGATTTTCTAGAAAGTTCGGGACCTAACAGATTTACGAACCATCGGCGTAAAGTTAATCTGGAAACGTAGTCAGATAGCAGCCGTAACAGTGCTATAAAATTTTTATAAGTAGTTATTCTATCTCTTCAAATCCCGAAATCCGAGGAAACATTAAGACTAAACTGTTAACTGTAGAAAAATGCAAGAAATACTTTTTCAAATGAGGGATGAAAATAATGAAAAAAAAAATATTTTACTTCCAAATATATTATTCAATTAAGTGAGAGTTTGTATTGAATACATTGAGATATGCTTAAGCAAACCATAGTAAATTTCACACATTCAATTGCTTAACATCCCTACTGCATAAGGTGTCTCCAACGTTGTGATAACAGACTACATTTGTAAGCATGAACGCTCGTTAAATATCAAAATGATATGGTAACTTTATTAATGGCAGATATATTTTTTTCAAATTTTACTATTCATCCATTTAGCGGAATTTGGACTGGTGATCATATTGGTTTTTTCAAAATTTGCAAAAAAATAGCTAGCACTTGGTGAAAAACACTTAAAAACTATTTTTGATCTCGAATCCAAATATTCACAAAAACGTTTTTATTACGTTTCAAAAACAACACACATAAACACACACATACACGCGATCTGCTAAATCGTCCACTAGAATACACTGTCCTCATTAACAGCATCCCCTTTTTGGGTAACAGGGCAGTTCTGCAAATCGTCACTATTTTATTTTTTCAGACTTCTAAAACAGAAAAATTTGAACAAAGGCCAAATAGAGCAAACACCTTCATAAGAGATCAGTTAAACCCAATTGATCCGTTTTCTCAATAGTACTTACTTTAATCACCTGCTTACAACTTGAAAAAGCTAGAAAATTGGATAGTTTTTCTACAATTTTAAACCTCAACTTATCGTCGAGAAAAAAAAGAGCATGCCTTTTCAACATTCGATTCAGTATCTCAAGGGTTCTACAACAATACGCCACTTTTGTATCCCTCCGCAAAATATTTCGGTTCGCCAGAACTGGCGCAACAAAAAAGGTATGCGGCTGATATAATTTTCCTGACCCCAAATAAATGTGGTTTTGAATAATCATATATTTACGTTTTATTCACATTAATTTCATGTTTTATAAGCTGTGCTCTGATCAATCAATCTGCGTTTTTTCAAGTACTTCGGGGGGGGGGGGGGGGGGTCTTAATAACTCACTTTCATGTACCAGCCCTTTCGCTTTCCAGTATATAACCCACCGGTATAGCACTTTGAGTTTTTAGGAGACCAAAGGTAATTGAAACGATCACTAACCTTTTTGCCATCATTTGAAAGTTTGGAGAGATTCAAGTCAACTGTGTAAAGAATTTGTGAAGATCAAATACGGAATCTATTCATAATATTGTTATCATTATTCTGTTGTCTTGTTTAGGAAAATAAATACCAATAAGTGAATTTCATTGTTGTAATTTTGTCCAACGTATCAAGTAACGGAAGCTAAATAAGTCAAGTTAATTAAATTTTGGCTATAAATTTATGAAATAAAAGTGAGAAATTGTTCTCAAACGAGGAACTAATCGGCAACTTAACATCTTTTACTTTTATTTTCAAGATTTACCAGCTTTTGTATTTTTCGTTTACCCAGGCGAAATTCGATTATTTCAAGTCACATAAAACTAATTCGTTTTTGTTTTGAAAGCAATTTATTTTTCCCCACTCAATTTCGATGTTTCTCTCACTCAAGTGTGAACAATCAAAGGCCATTGTGGACGTTTCAACGTTTGTTCTTCATTATCATCGTAAAAGATCCTCGTTTTTGTATCGTTTATTATTGTGGAAAGAACTGAATTCTTTTCTGTTGCTGTTCTTGCACGACAGTGAATTCTGCTTGGGGCTGAAATACACAAAACACACATAAACAACAATAAACAAGCGGGAATAAAAAATAAACAATAAACAAATCGATTTCACGAATGAAAAGAAAAGAAAGAGAGGAAAACGGTTCCGATGAAGACATTTCGATTTATGCTGATTATTCAAATCTGTATTCAATATTTAGATAGATGATTAAGCCATTCAGAAAACTATCAAAATATTGAAATTATAACGGAAGGTTTAATTGTACTGCAATAAACATTTTATGTCACTTGAGGCTTATTGTTGTTGTTTTGAAACCATGAAAATAAACAAATCTACTGACACGGTCGCTTAATTGGATCAAATTTGAGCACATTTTGCAAAAAAATGTTGCAGAATTACTACAAAAAATCCTTATTTGCGTCTAACGGAGACGCCATTGGTAATGGTTTAATAATCGTTATATTATTCTTCCTCATTGAGATTATGTGAAATAAATATAAATATAAATTTTAATCGGCCGCCAGAAAAAAAAACTTTCAATAGGAAACACATATCAGCCGCAATTAAATACCACAGCAGACAATGGCAGCCATTTAGCTGAAAGCATAGTGCACAAAATAATAAATATTTAAAAATGGCTGAACTGCTATTGCAGCCCGAGTTGGGGTCCCGTTTCATCGACGGATCAGTGTATACCCCAGTCACTCAGTAATAGCTATCTTGCAAGACTCGTACTAAATCGTGCTAAAATTGGACCACTTAGTACGAATCTTGCAAGATAACTATTCTGCAATGTCTGGGGTATACATATATATTTATCATATCATTGATGGATTATCAAAAGTTCATAGAAATCCCGTCGATTGATCATATAAAATTCCAAGCAGTCAGATTCCATCAATGATTCATTGTAATTTCATACCCGGGCCGAGATCTCAACGTTAAAAAACGCAAAATTCTTTGAGATTGGCTGTGAATGCGGGAAATTTATATCAGATCCACGCTTCAGACTTTGAAAACAAAGTATATTAAGCCGGTTGTAAACGCAGATCTTACCTAATTTTGCGTTTCTAAGCGTAAATCTTACATAATTTTTGCGTTCCTTAGTATAGATATTACATAAAATCAACGCTTAAACTTCAGCTCCAATTTGAGATATCTAAGTGCGTAAATTAGCGCTGATCTTACATATATTCAACGTTTAATTCTTAGAGTCGATTTCTATATTTTAAGACTAATTTACCTTTCAGCGTACATCAAAATTAACAACCGAATTTTTGCGTTACACTTCAACAAAATATCCTTTAATTAATTGTTGATCTTATAAATACTCATAATTTAACAGTTGCACTTTGTGAGTTTTTGGGTTCTACAACCAATGGTTGGGTTTCGTTAAATTAAAACATTTCAGACCTTTTAAATATTGAATATGATTGCCGAGTGTGAATTAAGAGTCAAACAGGTGTTATTGCGGCTGAGCTTAACAACTCAGAAATCAAATTGAATAGCGCTTCAAGGTCATTTCAAGCCTTGAAGCTAGAATAGTGTGACAAGCGAAATTTAATGCTACATTCTATCGAAGCCAAACGGATTTGGTGATTTCGTCAACATTTATATTTAGCAACTATTATTAAAACACAATCGTCATTCATGAAGTAAAACTCAAACTCGAACTACCTCAACCACCAGTAGAAAAATACTACGACTTAAGAGTACTGCATCGGACTCTTTGCGATTGGATTGCGAATCAACCTGTTATTGATACAGAACATTCTGCAAAACTTCTACATGGTTAACAAATTTCCCATGACATCAAATTTACACTGAAAAGGTGACGTTATGGAAAAGTGTTCACATTTTGTCGACATTATTATCTACAACCAATCAACAGTTGAATTTGACATGTAAATCCACGTGACTAGCAGCATAAAAGGAGCTTGAAAAACTACCAAAAATCAGTTGAAACTTGTGAATTTGGTTTTATTAATTTGACATACAGTGCGTATTGAAGCACACTTTCTTGAGCGGTATATTACTTTTTATCGTGTCTTGTTTCTGTAGATCATATTAGTGATTGTACAAATTTAACTTTACTTTGACTTGTGAAAAGAGAATTAACTTTGATATTCTCAAAACTTTCTTTCTGAGGAACGAAGTTCCTAAGTAAGAGAAACTTTGTGCAAAGCATAAAGTCAGTTTCTCTTACTGGCTTTAAAGAAGCCTACTCTAGTTCAGCATTGGTGTTACTGAAACCAATAGAGAGACTTGCTAACAATAAAGTTAGAAAATTATTATTCTTGTTCAGTTATAGTTACAGTAATTCAGCCTTCTTCTGTAATCTTTGTAGCAGAAAGCTGAAACTTTGTAAAAGTATAGCCAATTTACGAGGCTACAATTTGTTGCAAATAGAATTCCTATAGTCGGTTTATAACTTGAGTTATTAACAAAAACTCAACAAAAATTTGATTGTTTCAATTTGAATTATTTTGTTATTCTGAGAAAAACAACTTTGTTATTCAGCAAAGCTGAGCAAATAGTTATCGGAAGTAATTGAGCAACAAGTAATGCAACGGTATTCTACAGTACAGTGGATAATACAGCTCACAAAAGTTAACTGCAAAACACAATATCCGGACAGATTTGAAACCGCTGAAACGAACTGGGCGGTGTAAAGTTTTCCTTGACTTTGATAGGAGAGCAGCCGTTACATTTGGTCCGCCGACCCGGACAGTGGAAGGCAAACTGCTGTCCAATCTGATTAAGAGAGTGCCGAAGGCACCTCCCAAAGAGAATCAAACAAATCAACACCAACAGGCCAGCGAGGCGAACAGAAGAGTGCAATTCAAAAAAGAAATTGAAGTGCAAACCCTGCTCAAAGCAAACCAACAAAGCAAAAGCGAACAGCAACCAGGCAAGTCAAGCACAACCAGCAGAGAGGAGCTTCAATCAACAGCTCACAGGTACGATAAGAAGCTTCAAGAGTTAGTGGAAGAAGTTAACACTAAAAGAAGGCTTGGCTACAAAATAATTGAAGATTCAGATCGACCCAACAAACTAAAGGTCCTCTATTAACAGATTGTCCACCTCCTAGAGGAAGAAGTACCCAAGCAACTGCAGCGTCGAAACAAGCTTGTGCCCTACCAAGCAAATTTCGTTGAAGAACATCTGAAAGAAGCAAGAAAGTGCAAAGCAAGTTTGGACTATCATTGGCTTGCATATATAAGCAAAGGCACGCAACCAGAAATGAATGCAGAGCAAAGGAACGCAACCCAAGCAATGAACGACAGCGAGGGCAACAACAACTACCCCACGGACAACCCAGTTTCTCAAACAGTGCAAAAAGGAGCAACAGCAAGCTGCCAAGAGACGGAGAATGCTTCGGAAACATCTTCAGCAAAGCAAAGGCGCGAGGAAAGGATGAAGAAATTCGATATCGAATTCGAAACCAAGATGCGATTAGAACAGGCATGGTTCGAGCGAAGGAGGCTAGAGCTGGAAATGCAATTGAAGGAACTTGAAACCAAGCATCAACTACTGGAGGAAGAGCGCGAGCTAGAGCGCAAAGTGAAGAGAACAGCATTAGAGAACGATGATGCTCGTTCCCAATTAACCAGTGCTCGAGACAAATCACCCTTCAACTGGACACCCAAGAAGAGAGATGTCTTTGACTGGGCCAGCAGAATCGACAACCTTCTAACACCAGATCGATCAACAGCTCGCTTCGAAGTGACCCCCGAAGTGAACAGGCAAAGTCACTTCTCACAATGTCGCAGTTCACGAGACCGATCCTCAAGTGTTAAAGACCGAGACTTTTCCCCCAGAGCTGGTCTACTACGATACAACAGTGATTACGCGGGTAGCAGTAGCCTACCAAAGCTCAAGTTGAACAACTTCGATGGGAACCCCCTCGAATGGCCGGAGTGGTCTAGTATGTTCATTGCTACAGTGGATCAACGACCAATACCAGACTCAGAGAAGATGAGCCATCTGAAGACTCTACTGACAGGCAAGGCAAGGTCAGCAATCTCTGAAATGGGCTATTCTGGACAGTTCTATGGTGCTGCATGGAGCATTCTGGAGAGGAAATTTGGAAGGCCTCATGTGATCCTTGATGCACAACTGGAGAGCCTTCGCAAAGCAAGTCAGGTGAAACCACACGACTCAACAGGTCTGATCAGTTTCTCAGTTATTGTTTCGAACTTTGTGAAAGTGCTCAAAGAGTACAAGCAGATTGGTGATCTGCAATCAAGCTCGACATTGTACATGGCAGTAGATAAACTACCCCAAGTTCTCAAAGAGAAGTGGTGGTTCTATGTTGATGATAAAGATGAAGATTGGCCTGATCTGATTATGTTTGGAAAATGGATATCAAGGATAGCATTCGTGCACGAAGGGTTTTCAGCTTTCAAGGGAGACCGAAGAGAAGAAGAACGAACATGCACAAATAGAGACAAACGGTTCTCGATAACGTCGAACTTCAGTGCAAGTTCCAACGTGAAAGAAACAAAGCAAACGCAAAGTGATCACTGTCCGCTAGCTGATGGCACTCAAAAAATATGGAACTGTCCACTATTCAGGAACATGAGTGTGAATGATCGGTACGCAGCAGTGAGAAAGCAACGCTTATGTTACGGATGTCTAGGCAAAGGACATGCAATCAAAGATTGTAAAGTCAATGCGTGCGGCATCAATGGATGCATCAAGAAGCACAACCGATTGCTACACTCAGAAAACCAAATGGACGAGGGCAATCACGCGGTCAACGTAAGCGCAGCAACAATCAACCAGAGTAACGAAGTTACTAGCTTTCTTCAGATAGTTCCTGTCTCAATACAGAGCGGTGGCAACAGGCTGAACACATATGCTTTCCTCGATAATGGATCAACGGTTTCATTCATCGATCAAAGTGTGCAAGAGAAGTTACGGGCCCAAGGCACCGGTGTGACGCTCAACATAGCTGGCATACACGGAACGAAGGATCTGAAGACCGAAAGGGTTCCTCTCAAAATAAAGGGACTACATTCAAAGGTGCATTCAATCGAAGCGTTTGCACACCCGTCAATCTCCTTGGGAAACACAAACTACAACTACAACAAGCTGAAGCAAAGCTTCAACCACTTGAGTGTTTTTCCCAACAAAAGCTTCAACTTGATGGAAGTTGGCATCATCCTTGGTCAAGATGCTTATGAGCTACAACGCCCATTGGACTATAAGATAGGAACACGTAGTGAACCTTTCGCCGTTCTAACAGAGCTAGGATGGGTAGTCAGTGGACCCATGACGGGCAAAAGAAGACAAAATGTTTGTCATTTCGCCTTCACTGAAGTGGCTGAGAATATCCAAACCTGGTGGGACATAGAAACCTATGCTTCCAAAATCAACGTCGTCAGTCAGTCAAAAAAGGAACTACAGGCACAAAAGATGCTAGAGAGTACGACAAAGTTCACAGGCGAGCGGTACGAATTGGAAATGCTGTGGAGTGAACCAGAGCCAAACCTACCGAACAATTACAGCTCAGCCTTGGGTCAGCTTTACTCACTGGAGCGAAGATTCCAAAGGGAGCCAAACCTGAAGAATTTGTATCAACAGTCAAAAGATACAGATGTAGAAAAAGGATTCGTAAAGATATTGGACGAGTCCGAAGAGAACGGCACCTTCGGGAAAGAATGGTATTTGCCACACCATCCAGTGCTAAACCCGAACAAGCCTGGCAAAGTAAGACGTGTTTGCAATGCCGCATCAAAGTACAAAGACATATGCCTAAATGATAAGCTACTAGCAGGACCTGATCTGCTACATGGGTTGATTGGAACAATATTCAGATTCCGTGAAGGACCAATAGCCCTAACAGCTGACATCGAATCGATGTTTCTACAAGTGCAAGTTCCCGAACAAGATAGAAGTTGCTTGAGGTTTTTATGGCGTCCAAGAACTAACGAACCTGTTCAGATATACGAATATCAGCGTCACGTATTTGGAGCTAAGAGTTCTCCAACTTGTGCAAACTATGCTCTCAAGTGAGTGGGACTGGATAACGAAGAAGTGTATCCAATAGCAACCAAGGCAATACAAAACAACTTCTACATGGACGATTTCATCAAATCAAAAGAAACCCCGGAAGAAGCAATTGAAGTCTTCAATCAACTACAACCTCTTCTCTCACAACATGGATTTGAACTGAAGAAGTGGATAAGCAACAATGATGCAGTTACCGAAGCAATCCCAGAAGACTTGAAGTCAATCAGCAACACGAAGCAAGTCGAAGTGGAACCCAGTAAGGAGGGATCTTCAGTGCTAGGACTACAATGGACCGTTACTGATGATAGCCTTCAAGTGTGTAGAGGTACCAACAAGGAAGTGGAAATCCCTATAACCCAGAGGAAGATTCTGTCACTGGTATCTTCAGTATTCGACCCGATCGGATTGTTTGCTCCGTTCAGTGCTCATATGAGACGACTTCTGAAAGGCATCTGGACTAAGAATGGACAACATTGGGACAACGAAGTGGAGCCTAGTGAAGAAGAAGAATTCCTGAGATGGAAGGAACAACTTCCAATAGCGGCTGAAACAAGCATCGATAGAAGATACTTCAACAGAGAGAGGGATAAAACTGAGCTTCATGTGTTTGCTGACGCATCTGAAGACACGATGTGTGCAGTGGCCTATCTACGTTCACAACCAAAAGAATACTCAGCTGACTTAGCATTTGTCATTGGAAAATGCAGAGTGGCACCGATGAGGCATCTTTCAATACCCCTACTGGAACTACAAGCGGCAGTCATGGCGGTGAGGTTGAAAGAACAGATAGTCAAGGAACATGAAATGAAGATAAATAGTTGCAGTTTTTGGTCAGATTCAACTACAGTATTGCAGTGGATACACAGTTCCCATCGCAAACAACAAGTGTTTGTGGCCAATCGAGTAGCTGAGATACTAGATACAACTGATGTTTCACAGTGGAAACATGTCAGCGGTATCAACAACCCAGCGGACATTGGCACCAGAGCAATCAACATTGAGGAACTCAAGAGAAGTGAGTGGCTCACTGGGCCGGCCTGGTTAAAACGACCAGAAAGTGAATGGCCGGAAAAGGTGAACCTAATCTTTGCATCAGATGAAGAGAATATACCCTCATCAGTCTTCATGATACAAGCTGAAGAAAAGAAAGCTGTTATTCAGTGGGAACGATTCAGTAATTTTAACAGACTAGTAAACACAGTGGCATACGTACAGCGATTATTGAACAAACACAAACCTGCAACACTCGTAGTCAACATTGAAGAAAGAGAAAAAGCAAAAGCAACAATCTTCAAGTTACTACAACAAGAACAGTTTGGTGAAGAGATGAAATCTCTCAAAGCTGAAAAGGAAATTCCAAAAGTCAGCAAAATTCTACAATTCTCCCCCTTCCTAGATGAAGAAGGACTTATTCGAGCCAAAGGCAGAATAGGCAAAAGTCAGTTGGACTTCAATGCAAAGCATCCACTTTTGCTACATTGGAAACATCATGCGGTTGAATTATTCTTGCGAAACGAGCACAAGGACAATCATCACGGGGGCACTGAGCATGTAAGAAACATTGTTCAGCAGAAGATGTGGATCTTAGGCATACGGAACGCCTTAAGATCAATCAAGAACAAGTGCATTACCTGCAGAAAGGGCAGAGCACAAACGATAGCACCAGTCACGGCAGATCTACCCGAAGAGCGGTTAGATGCTTCAACAGCCTTTACAAATATTGGAGTCGACTACTTTGGCCCTTTCATTGTGAAGATTGGGCGAAGAAATGAAAAGCGATGGTGTTGTCTCTTTACTTGTCTAACTATGAGAGCGGTGCATATAGAAGTGGTACCTAAGTTGGACACTGATAGTTGTCTCAATGCAATAATGAGATTTATTGCTCGAAGAAGCAAACCAAGTACAATCATCAGTGACAACGGGACAAGTTTTATTGGAGCTGAAAGAGAGTTTGCAGAGTACGTTTCGGCATGGAACAAAGAAGGGATCGAAGAACATCTAATTCAACGAGGGATCAGATGGAAGTTCAACCCAACCGCAGCACCTCACTTTGGAGGAGTATGGGAGCGGTTGGTGAGAAGTTGCAAGAAAGCAATGTATGCAGTATTGGGGAACAGAACAGTCGCCGAGGACGTTCTTTCAACAACGATGTGCATCGTTGAGCAGACTTTGAATGCGAGACCTTTGACTCCAGTCAGTTCGGATGTTAATGACTTAGAAGCATTGACCCCCAATCACTTCTTGTTTGGCAACAAGAACGTTTGCTTACCCTACCTACCAAGCGCGGAAGAATTTGTTGATCATCAAAAGCTCTTTCGACAAACTCAAGCCTATGCAAATCTCATATGGGATAGACTTTGTAAAGAATATCTGCCAACTCTGAATAATCGGCAAAAATGGACATCTACGGCGAACGAAACCCTTAAAGAAGGCGATCTCGTTTGGTTGATCGAAGATAGTGATAAGCGTGGATATTGCAACCTAGGTCGGGTTACGGAGACCATCGATGGGTCTGACGGTGTGATTCGATCAGCTATAGTTCGAACAAACGACGGAGTGTACAAGAGACCAGTAGTGAAGCTCGCCCCAGTACTACCTGGAAAAGATGTTTTCGCGATGGAAAACAGGGCCGGCGATATTGCAGCTGAGCTTAACAACTCAGAAATCAAATTGAATAGCGCTTCAAGGTGATTTCAAGCCTTAAAGCTAGAATAGTGTGACAAGCGAAATTTAATGCTACATTCTATCGAAGCCAAACGGATTTGGTCATTTCGTCAAAATTTATATTTAGCAACTATTATTAGAACACAATCGTCATTCATGAAGTAAAACTCAAACTCGAACTACCTCAACCACCAGCAAAACAATACTACGACTCAACAGTATTGCATCAGATTCTTTGCGATTGGATTGCGAATCAACCTGTTATTGATACAGAACATTCTGCAAAACTTCTACATGGTTAACAAATTTCCCATGATACACTGAAAAAGTGACGTTATGGAAAAGTGTTCACATTCTGTCGACATTATTATCTACAACCAATCAACAGTTGAATTTGACATGTAAATCCACGTGACTAGCAGCATAAAAGGAGCTTGAAAAACTACCAAAAATCAGTTCAAGCTTGTGATTTTGGTTATATTAATTTGACATAGAGTGCGTATTGAAGCACACTTTCTTGAGCGGTAAATTACTTGTTATCGTGTCTGGTTTCTGTAGATCAAATTAGTGATTGTACAGTTTTAAATTTACTTTGACTTGTGAAAAGAGAATTAACTTTGATATTCTCAAAACTTTCTTTCTGAGGAACGAAGTTCCTAAGTAAGAGAAACTTTGTGCAAAGCATAAAGTCAGTTTCTCTTACTGGCTTTAAAGAACCCTACTCTTGTTCAACATTGGTGTTACTGAAACCAATAGAGAGACTTGCTAACATTAAAGTTAGAAAATTATTATTCTTGTTCAGTTATAGTTACAGTAATTCAGCCCCCTTCTGTAATCTTTGTAGCAGAAAGCTGAAACTTTGTAAAAGTATAGCCAATTTACGAGGCTACAATTTGTTGGAAATAGAATTCCTATAGTCGGTTTATAACTTGAGTTATTAACAAAACCTCAACAAAATTTTGATTGTTTCAATTTGAATTTTTTTGTTATTCTGAGAGAAACAACTTTGTTATTCAGCAAAGCTGAGCAATTAGTTATCGGAAGTAATTGAGCAACAAGTAATGCAACGGTATTCTACAGTATAGTGGATAATACAGATCACAAAAGTTAACTGCAAAAACACAATATCTGGACAGATTTGAAACCGCTGAAACGAACTGGGCGGTGTAAAGTTTTCCTTGACTTTGATAGGAGAGCAGCCGTTACAGGTGTTGTTTTCCTAACTCATCCTCACAACAGCATGATAGTCAAAAAAATTCATACAAAAAATCATAAAGCTAATATATAAATTTTGCAAAATGAAGTGTTTTGCCGGTCACGCCAAAATTGGAAAACTATTTTTTTGTCAGGTTCAAGTTTGATGCACTGATCCCAGCTTTTAACTCGGGCATCAGATAATGAGAAACCGTTTCTAAAATTGTTTTGTTGCAAAAACACAAAGATTGTATCAGCCAGACCAATTCGTCTAGCTTTGCAAGATGAAATGGAACTACTTCAAAAACTTTGTTTTTTGTTTTGCAAACATTCGAAAACATATTAAAAGACAGCTGCTTTGAATCAATTCCAGGAGTTGTTCCCACTCAATTTTTAACGTTTTTCGTGTTGATTTTGATCGATCCCGCAAAAAATTTTATCTCCTTTAAAACAAACTTGGTTATTTTGCTGTTACCGTTTGTTAATAACCGGTGAAAGTATTACAAAAACATTTTCATTGCAATCGGATCAAATATCGGAGCAAACCATGCAGATTTTGATTTGCCTTATTGTCTTTAAATTTTGCGTCACTCTGCATTTTAAATAAAGCTTGATTCTGAAAGAGTAAAATGTATCAAAATAATATTTACAGGTTTTGCTAAAAAAAACGGATAAATTGAGTATAACCAATCTTTTACAGAGGAGATTTATAACCTCGAGGAGTTATTAAAACCAGCCAAAAGCTGTATGGGAGATTCTCGTGGTATACAGAGTCTCTATCAGACAGAGATCTTTTTGTGTAGCTTGCCACGGAAAATATTGTGTTTTCATACGTAATTTTGGAAACATTGCAATTATATTGACCCAATAAAAACATCAAAAAAAGAAAAAAAGTTTTCAATTAGGTCTGGGAGGTATTCAAAGCAAACCAAACTTTGAATAGGAGTTCTCAGCTATTTCTAAAGTCTCAATAAGGAGAAATCTATTGGTTTATCTTGCCTAGGTCTAAATTAGGGTCTCCTGAAAATTTTTGGAAATTTAGATATTATGTTATTCTAAGAATAGGGAATTTTCATCCGGACAAGGAGTTACTTAGATACAACCACACTCAATGTAGGTGGAGATTCCCCGTTTATGTACAAATTGAATCAGAAAATGTTTTTGTTGTAGCTTTGCGAATTTTGCGAAAAACGAAATTTGAAAAACACTACTTTTTATCGGATCAAGGAGTTACGAGAGCTCCCCAATGAAAATTGATTTTCTATCAGCAAAATTTTTTGTGGCAATTTGCATGGGAAAAGGTTTGGTTTTCTTACAGAAACGATTAAATTCTGCGAACAACAAATTTTAAAATAAAGTATCTTTATCGGCCCAAGGAGTTATTCAGAGACAGCCCCACGTCGTATGGGAGGTACCCAAAGAAAACAGACGCTTTATCAGAAAAAAAATTTTGTCGCAAATTGCCTGGCAAAAGACTAGGTTTTGCCGGGCAAGCTGCGACAAACGAATTTTTTTAAAAAAGTGTTTTTATCGGCCCAAGGAGTTATTCAGAGACAGCCCCACGTCGTATGGGAGGTACCCAAAGAAAACAGACGCTTTATCAGAAAAAATTTTTTTCGCAAATTGCCTGGCAAAAGACTAGGTTTTGCCGGGCAAGCTGCGACAAACAATTTTTTTTAAAAAAGTGTTTTTATCGGCTCAAGGAGTTATTCAAATCCAACCAAACTTGCTATGGGAGAACCCCATTGTATACAAAGTATGAATCAAAAAGAATTTCTGTCCCAGCGTGCCTAGGAATAAAACAAAACTGGCGTTCAGAAAATGTCGATTTTAGCAAACTTATCGGGTCTAATTGTTATTCAGAGCAAGCCACATGTCGTATAGGAGAGACCCCCCTATACAATCTCGAGTTTCAAAAATGCGTACTTTATGTAAGTTTTACGCATACAAACGCCAGAAATATGTAAGATATACCCGCAAAAACTGAATAATTATGTAAGATCAACGTCGATAAACGCAAAATCTAGGTACAATTTACGCTTAGAAACTCAGTTTTAGAAGCTTAGAAACGTAACATTATGTAAGATAAGTGGAAAATAGCGTTGAGAAACGTCAAAAAAAAATCAGCGCATTTTCCTCTCATAATTTTAGTGTAGATCTTTAGAATCAATTTATCTGAAATCAACGCATTCACAGATGAATTATGTGAAAAAATTGCGTTGATTCTTCTAATTTTTCAACGCTTACTACCGCGTATCGTACATAACTAAGCCAAAAAACCTCGGCCCGTGTAGAAACCCGACTTTTCATAAATGAAAGTGTAGTTGTTAATTTTGTTGTTCCAACGATGAGACATTGCTTGATTAATTGTATGCGTTTTGAATATAATCCCAAAGAATGGCAAAAATGAGTAAAATAAGTAAACAAAAATGCGCGTATTGAGTTTTTGCGCCAAGTTTTGACTATCCCATTTTTGACCACTTTTTTTTCTATGCTTTTGCCCTTGAAGTAGGGTTTTGAAGAGTAAGCTTTTCACCTCTGAACACAAAAAAAACAACAAAAAGATATGGAAAAAACGGACAAACATTTAAAGATTTTTAGCAGGAATTAATTCCCGTCTGAAATACTGATTGCAAAGAATTTTTAATTTTTTCCTTTTTGTTAGTTTATGTTATTGTTAAGAAACTCTGCTAAGAAAATCTGTTTAGCGAAAACATTTGTTCATATGATCATGCGTTATTGAACCATATTTTTTGAGGAGACGGATGGAGTACTAATCACCTCAAAATTAAAATTAAACCAAACTATCGAACTCTCAACAAATGTTGAAAACCACAAAAAATCAATAAAAGCATAGACAAGCACTGTTGTTCTTATTAAAGACCACAGAGACTTGATCCAAAGCAAAAAGAAACTAAAGAATTCTTTTTTGTTAATATTTCCAATAAAACTGAGTATATGAATTTCAACTGTTTGAGAATCTTTTTCAAAATTGCCACTAAGAGTGATTCGATAAAATCAATTTTATTTTAAAATAAAGCTGTTTTTTGGTTTTTTTAATAATAGGAAACAGCGGAACTAATTTTGATCTACCAAAAAACTCAAACTATCATTTGCTTGATGAACAGAACCATAACCGAATAAAAATAAATTAATATCAAACAGAAAAATATTTTCAACAACAACTAGGAAAACTAAGCAACAACATGAGGAATCCCGACCAATGTTTTAGCCGAAGTAAAGATTGCAAGGACTTCCTTTTCTTTCCTAAGTTACTTTTACATTAATTTATTTGATATTGTATTTTGTACTGAGGATATTGGAACAAGTATCATGAAGGAAAGGAACCAAAACGGATGCATAAATGATCAGAGATTGAAAATTCACTAGAATATTCTGCTTATCTTAAGTGCAAACATATATTCCCCAAATTTCAACTGGCAATGATAAAAACTTCTTGATGCATTATTATTTTTTGAGTACATGGTTCGACGATTCATTGAAACGTGTCACAATTTTTATGAAAACTTATTTCACTAGCACCGATAAACTGAAAAATTGGTAATTTCCACCAATAATTACCGAAATCAGCGTAAGGAAAGTCTACCGTTTCCCAAACGTAAGTTCATGAGCTAGTTCAATATGCTTCCCAGCATTACATTTTTCAAATAAAAAGTAAGACAGGCCTAGGTTGTTATAGAAGATTTAGCTTGCATAGAAAAGTTAAAAGAAGCCTTCACCGTAACAATTTTGCATATTTTGTTGGCACAGCATTCTGATGAAGTTATGCACAATTATTGAAAATATTTGTTGTGACAAATACAAGTTTTCACTATTGCTTAGCATAAGTTTTTACTTATCATCTTGTATGACTCAGAAACAAATCTCCTCTAGAGATCTTAACAACGACAAAAACCCTACTTTGATTCAAAAGACCCTTGTTCCAATCCATTTATGAGAGGAAAAACTATATGCTCAATTGCGTGTTTTGTTCAGTCAATTCTCGCCCATCAATATATTCATTTGTAGAGAAATGAAACCGCTATCATTAGAAAGCCCGTCCTGCGTAGAATATGGAATTAAAAGTTTTTTATTTTCGTTTTTTTACAAGGAGCTATTGAGGTTGTTTCATGTTTTCTGAACAGTAGACGGAACTCCGTTGTTTTTATCCACATATTCCGTACTTTGTGTCCAAATTTTTGTCAATTTTGTCAATGTACTGGAACTAGAGACCTAAAATCTGCTTTCAAAATCTCTGAAAACTCCAAAAAATGCTAGTCAATTTTTCGTTTCTCATAGAAGTCTTCTGGAGTTAAATTTCCTCAAATTTTTTTAAATTTTAACTCATTAATTATACAAGATGCAACATTTAGTTTTGCTTTATTGAAAAATGTGAGTTGCTAAATGATCTCTTTTGGAAACGCATGGAAAAGATATTTGTCTTTGTAGGACACGCAGCAAAATGGGTTTGGACTCATCTTGGTTTCTTACAATAAAAAGTTATTGGAATAATTTTGAGATGAGGTCTTTTTCAATTTAATTTTGCTTTTTTGTTTTATTTATGTTGATTACTGGTGAAATTGATTTTAAATCACAGCCAAACTAATTCAAAACCCATGCACAACAAAAGAAGGCCAAATGGAAGTATAATATGTCTTCAGCGAACAGCCCAATGTTTTAATTGCTTTGACAATGTGTTTTTATAAACTTCACAAGACTTCTTTTATATGCCTCCATTTGTTGTTCTTTTTGTCGCCTCATGACTTTGTTTTTTTAATCAAGTTCAAACTGGGTTCGTTAAGTCCATATGTAAACCTATGCTCTGCTTTCATTTGTTATCTAATGCCTCTTAGCTTCGGTAATATATATGTTTTAAGAAAATGTCAGTGAAATTTTGAATTCTGCTATATTTCACTCTTATTTTTGTCCACATGTAGCTTAGTCTCACTATATACAAGATCAAACTTATTCCAAGTGAAATTTGAAAAAACTCATTATGTGTTTTATCGCTACAGTTGTGTGACTTTTGAATGTTTGTCCATATTTGAGGTTGTTATTTGTTCTTTTTCGAGGTATCTCATTAAGGATAGCTCCAATTGTCATTAATGGAAAGCGCACAAGAACAATTTTAAAGATTTCAGTTAAAAGGCTGCAGTTTTAAACGATGCGAGCACGTTGTTTTGCGAAACTTATTAGAGTCCTCTAACTGTTTTTGCCTCCAAAAGTCTATTTTTTTCTTAACGTACGGCATATTGATGACAGTCAAAAAACTTATTTGCTTCTATGGATTTTTCAATAAACCTATTTATTATTTTCAGTTTTTAGCTCACTGTTTTCGTGGCTTTGAATTATTAAACTCAAGAAAAAAATTTTTACGTCCTCATTTTTGTTCTCATTGTCATGGAAAACTAACTTCCTCTCATTATCGACAGGGGTCATCATTTTGCTGTTGCTCCAAACAGTATTTTTGCTGTTGTTTTTTCTTTTTCTGACGCTTTCGAAATGTTTTTTCATAAGAGTTTAGTGTTTTTTCGACACTGATCAATACTTTGAGTTCAGTTTGTTGTCTTTTTCACAAAATCTGTTTTTTTAATTTCAATTATTGCTCAAGGTTTTAATTGCTTTCAGTTATTTCTCTACTTGTGTTTTCAATGCAGTCATCAAGTAACTTAGTCCGTTTTTGACAGAGCTCATAAACGTTCTGTTGCTTCAAACAATATTTGTGCCTTATTTTGTTGCCTCAAACAATATTTGCGCTGTTGGTAATATTTTGAATGAAATTTTTAGAGCTTAGAAATGTGTTGCGAAAAAGAAATTGGGAAATTTATACACTGGTCAGTGTTTGTGGTTCGCAAAGGACCTTTTCATAGACCACCGATTTAAAATCAAAGAATAACCACGCAACAAAAATTCAATCGTTTTCTGTCTTTGTGAAATCCTAATTCTGTCCGTATTTATTGTTTTTTGCCGTTTTATGATTCGGTCTCACTTATAACCGGAACAACCGGCTTCCTGAGCAGTTGCAAGAAAATTTAATTTAAATTGAATGCTTATCCTTAGTTTGAGTTTTAGAAAACAATTTTTTCAATAGAATAAGTAGATTTTTCATCTTTCTGACTTTATTATAAATCTGTGGAATCACGATCCAGTTTTTACGAGGATTTTGTTGACAGCTAATGGTTTTTTGGCGTTGGTTCTACGCATTTTAGTAAGAAAACTGTGATTTTGGATATTTAACCATTGCTGTTTTCCGTTTCTTTGCCACATTATCACACTAATGGGGTGCGCAAAATGGAGTTGTAAATTGTGAAATTGAAAAGATTTAATGTTTTCCGTGAATAGTTTTTTGTTCTAACGGTTGTGACACCGAATCCTTGTTAATTTTGTTTTTGCAGTCGCATGATTGATTCGTTATTTTTGTAGTCTTATGGCATATTATGGATAATGGCATGTCTCAATTGTTTAGTATCAAGTATAAACTAACCTTCGTATTGAAGCGAGTTGATTTTGGTTTTAATCTATTTGAAATTGTTTGTGTTCAAAAATAGAAACGAATTGCTCATCTTTTTCAAACGGTTATCGTATCTCATTATTGGTTTTTGGTTCTAACGGTTGGTTTTTGGTTCTAACTGTTGTGACACCGGTTCCTTGTTAATTTTTTTTGTGCAGTCGCATGATTGATTGGTTCTTTTTGTAGTCCTATGGCATTTTATGGATAATGACATGTCTCAATTGTTTTGTATGAGGTATAAACTAACCTTCTTAATGAAGCGAGTTGATTTTGGTTTTAATCTATTTGAAATTGTTTGTGTTCAAAAATAGAAACGAATTGCTCTTCTTTTTCGAACGGTTACCGGATCACATTATTGACATCTCTAATATATAATGAAGTACAGAATAAATTGTTTAGTTCAGATTTTATTTGATTGCGTTTTCATTTGTTACTATGTATATTTTACTAAATCATTGAGTTTTGGATGTAATTAATGTTTGCTACTGTTTTTTTTTGTTGGTCTTGTCAAGTACTCTTATAAATGGCAAGTCTCATCAGCTCTCTATTCCAGAATTTGTTTTCACCTAATTTTTGTTGAACAATTTACAAATTTTCGGAAAGTTTTATATCTCTTTTTTATTTGGTAGACAATTAAATCAAAACCTGGATTAGCGGGTGGAATGATTATGTGCAAACGCACATTACCGAGCCTCCTTTTTGATTATTAGAATTAAACACAGAATTTTGTCGACTTGTACGTGCTTCTGGAGGGCCTAAAAGTTATATGCCCACTAAGCGGGGTGGGGCAGAATATATCCAAGATTTGCCACCATTTAATACTCAGATTTCTACTGTTCTTCACATGATGCAAATCATCAATGATGTTTTCGGTGTTTTCGGTGGTTGCAATTGATTTTTCTTAATAGGTTTGTCAACATTAAATTACAATTGTAATTTATTTTTTGGGATACAATGTTGCTAAAATCGTTGTGTTTTTTTAGAACTTAAAACACTTTGCTGCAATCAAGTTTTGCTGTACTTGTGAAATAAACTGATCTTTTACCAAGAAGGATAATAACCAATATGTAATAGGGGGAACACATATAACAAAATGCTTTATTTTTCGCTTAGAAATCAATCTTTTCACACATTCCAAAAAGGTAAGTCTTCTAACACATCATTTTAGAAACGTATTAATTTCAAATATTATTCCTCGAACAACAATTATATATATATATATATATATATATATATATATATATATATATATATATATATATAAAACACCATGTTATATATACATATACATATATATATATATATATATATATATATATATATATGTATATATAATATATATATATAACACCATGTTATCGCATCACAGCAATGAATAGATTAAACTTACAATGAAGTATCGCAATCTATTGATCTATACCCAACATGTGTTGACATATGCCTTTCGAAGTGAGGAAGGAGTACCCCCTTATTTTTTAAATTGTTATGTATTAACTTGAAACACGCAAGTGCAAGTTTCAGAAGATCTCTGCAATACCAGATTCCAGAATGACAGATATTCCTATATGTAGTACCAATTATTAAAACTTAAGAAAACTCCCAAAAGAAAACCCCCAAAAATTCATTTAAAAAAATGTGTATGGACAACAAGATCGCCTCCAACGTAAATAACTCAGAAGAGTACAAAAAAACCGCATTAGATTGATCAGATAAGCCACTACTAAGAAAGAAACTAACACGAACAACAAAATCGAACAACAATAACAACAAACTTTAATTACATCCAAAACATTCTGTCCAATTTAAAAAATAACAGTTTTATAAACAAAATTAAAACTAAAAAAAACAATTGTACTTCGCTGGAAAAGATATGGACCAATCTTTTATTAGCCTCGGTAACAATTTTACAAAAAACAACAAAAAAACAACAAAGTAAATAAGTTCGCTTATTTTCTAAAAAAAAAAACAATTATTTTCAAAATAATGAAAACCATTAGATATCAATCGATGTTATCTAAATGTTTTATGATCACAGACGCCTCTATAGGAAGGCATTAAGACCTCTCATTATTCGTTTTTATGCGGTTGCAAAAAGAACAACAAATAGGGATAAAAAAAATTCAATCCAAACTTGTGAGAAAACATTGAGCATAAAGCCATAAAGCCAAATTTTGCCTCTCAAAAATGTTTAATTGAGCCTTCCTCGAACGCCGATAATGTGATATGCGACCTCTCATTAACGAAATTAGGTAACAAGTAGACAAAACGAGAGAAAAGGGCTAAACTAAGTTATGCTTTTGTATTTTCGAAAACAATTTTTTTCTGAGTAATGAAAACGATTAGTTACAAAAATAAATAGTTGAAAATGTTCGCTTAATCATACAAAAGAACTGTTTGGGAGCTGTAGTTAATCAGAATATGTCTTAGGTTTACAAAAAGACGTCAAATATATTAAAAATTCAAAACTTAGTTTGTTTTTTTTGCAAAAAACCTGAGTCGAAGCCAGTAAATTCATAACCAATTCTTTAAAAACATTAGTTTTACACTTTACACTTGCATTTTCACTGAACAACAATAATGTCATATATGACTTGTATTTAACGAGGTTGTGTAAAAAATGGACAAAAAGAGAAAAAAGCAACGTTAAAAAATAATTTTAATTTATTTTTGAAAACAATTGTTTTCAAAGTCATGAAAGCCATCAACTATCTACTCAAATCAGAATATAAGCTCATTTATTTCTCCACAAAAATCAGGGAGACTTGTCCTTATCCAGGAAAATTCATACAACTAAAAAAAATCAAAGAAAAACAAAAAAATGGGCCAACGCCTAAAAATAAAAAAAAATCTGAATGATATAAGCATCAAAGCCAGAAAACCATAACTTAACACAAAGATTCGCAAAAAAGATTACATTTTAACTCATCAAAGGGAAGACGCAGAAGAAGAATTCTTTCTTTGCTGACATTAAACTAAAACTTGACCAAAGAAAGAGAAAAATAGTGGCAAAGTTCAATACGCCATTGTTTATTTAAAAATCAAACATATTTAAAATACAAAACGACCATAATTGTTCGATTAAAGAAACTATATAAATTAATTTGGAACTGCTTAGGAGGCCATTTGGACCTATCAGCAGTGTTGTGTTCTTTAATTAACAAAGAAAAGATCAAAATTTTCCTTTAAAATAAAAAAGACCGATTGACTACAATCCATTTTTTTTGGATTGTAACAGTGCAAGATTGGACCAAAACTATCCTTTCTATTGCTGTTTGTCCATTAAAAACATCCAACTGTTTCGAATGTTATAGGTGTATAAAATCTGTTAGTTAAAAGATCAAAAAGAAATGCTGCATTTTTTGATAATCATAGAGTAAAGTTAGCAGAAAACAGCAAAAGCTTAATTCCAGGCTACTCTCAATGGAAGAGGAAATAGGAATAGCTCCAATTAAAATTTACAAAAATTGTGTTAGTTGTTTTGGGTGTGTACTTCCGGCAAATTCAATCAAAGTGGACTAAAGAAGCTTATTTCGGGCAATTTTTGATGAAGAAGGCTGAATTTCAGCCAAAAAAAAATTAAAATAAAATAGTCAAGAAAACATTTTGTCTTTTAAAATAAAAACAACAGTGCTATTGTTAACATTTTTTGCATATTTTTACAAAACTGACGAAATTTTAGGGAAAAAATTCCGGAAAATGTGAATAAAAATAAAGCAAATCGGACTAACATTCACAAAAATTTAAACCATTATATCCCTCTCTAGAAAACGAAATTCAAAAAAATCTTTTTAATTCCATAGTTTACGCCGGACGGGCTTTTTAATGATACCACTCACAACTCTCAACAACTCTCCACGATAAGTATATCGATCGGTCAAAATTGTCTGAACAAAAAAAACCATTTGAATATATTGTTCCTCCCCCCTCAGGAGGGTCGGAGCAAAAATACTTGTTCATAAGTTCACTAGATTGTAGTGCCAACAAATGTATGCAAAATTGTTACGGCGAATGCCTTTTTAGACTTTCCCATGCAAGTTACCACTGCGCAAGCAATTTAATCATTGGAAAATTACTGAACTAGGACATGAACTAAGGTTTAGGAAGAGGTAGATTTTCTTCACGCTGATCTCGGTAACTTGCGGTGAAAATTACAAAAATTCAGAGCAAAATTTAAACATGCTAGGGAATTAAGAACGTTTCAATGAAGTGACCAAGGTCTTACATTCAACATGGCCTCTTGAAATTTGAGGAATGTCTTGTTCACAGTTAAGGTAAGACAAATATTCTGATGGATTTTCACTCTCTGATGATTTCTGCACCAGATTTTGTCACTCTGCTTCGTGATACTTATTCCAATATCCTCAGTAAAAAATACAATATCAAACTTATTAATAAAATAGTAATTTAAGAACGAATAGGAAGTCGTTGCAATCTTTATTTCGGCTATAACTTTGATCGGGATTCCCAATTTTTTGTGATTTTTTTTTGAAATTTTCAATTGGTTGCTTAGTTTGCTTAGTTGATGTTGAAAAAAGGCCCAATTATTTGATAGATCAAAATCAATTCCATTGTTTCCTATTAACAACTGACTTTAGTAAAAAAAATAGAAGTTATCTTTTAAAAAATAAGGAAGACATGATGACACACCTTCTGGTTTTAAAAAAAACTGACAAACATCATACT